>NC_090940.1:60510705-60802461 GCF_040938575.1 Ambystoma mexicanum
ATGCAATGATTGAAATACATATTTGGTGGTTAAAAGCAGCTTCTGGGTACTGGGCATCACCTCTTGGGGTAGGAGGAGCTAGCGCATGGCGTGCTGCATATCTAAATTGCACAAGAGATGCAAAATAAAGCGTTTTGTTTATTTTGTATGGCCACTAAGCTTAAAATAGATGTGTCTGAATGCTCCTTAGTACAAACTCAAAGGGCCTCATTACATGGTAGGCGGTGGACCATGCCGGTAAAATACCGGCACCGCCTTGGTGGAAAGGGGAATTACCGCCCTATTCCAAGGTTGGCGGGGCGGTAATTCCCCCTTCCACCATTGCCCTTCCCCATTCCCATTTTTGCCCCATGGGGCATAATGGGAATGGGGAAGGTGCTAATTACGGTACCGCAAATTTGCGGTGCCGTAATTAGCACCAAGGTCCCTTAGCGGGTTGGTTTTTAACGCCTGCTAAAGCAGGCGTTAAAGTACCAACCCACTAACGGTCACCGGTACCATTACCGGTGACCGTTAACCCTTACCGCCTTCCGTGTAATGAGGCCCATAGAGTTACTGTCATATTTGTGTGCATGTAATGGCATCAGCTGGCTGGGGGAGTCAAACGTAGCTCTGTTGGCATCAAACTAACCATTCTCTTCTAGGTAACACGAAGGAACCAAATAGCTCCCCACCCTTTGACCTCTGACCTTTTTAGCAAACCACAAGCCTTCAAGATTGAACTGTTATGTTATGTTTCAAATGTAATCCTACGTTAATATTCATTTATGCGGCACCAAATTCACCACTCTGGTATATGCTAAAAGCATTTCCTTAATGTTATATATTTATTTATCATGCACCAATACTTGACTTCTATCAGCAGCTTTGACTAATGTCAACCTCTGAGAAGACCTTCTCCTTGTATCTTCGCAATGTAGTAAAGCCCCCCCACCCTTCTTTTCCTCTCTTTCAATTTCTCCGAACATTCTTGGAAAACCTGCCCTCGCCACACAACTTCAGCCAAACTCAACCCTGACACTTTCTGCAGCTGAAGGATTTCCCAAGCTCTAAATATTCCAATAAACTCCCATATAAAACCAAACCCCAACCACCCCACAGAACCCTGCAAGATTATCTTGCAGCAAGTGGTTCCCAAAGTTGGTATCCTCATCTGGGATTCCGTACCAAACTCTGCCAGTTTACCTTGCAGCAATGTTCCCAAAGTTGGTATCCTCATCTGGGATTCTGTACCTAACCCTGCCAGCTTACCTTGTAGCAACGTTCCCAAAGTTGGTATCCTCATCTGGGATTCCATACCGAACCCTGCCAGCTTACCTTGTAGTAATGTTTCCAAAGTTGGTATCCTCATCTGGGATTCCATACCAAACCCTGCGAGTTTACCTTGCAGCAATGCTCCCAAAATTGGTATCCTTATCCGGGATTCTATACTGAACCCTGCCAGCTTACCTTTGCAGCAACATTCCCAAAGTTGGTATCCTCATCCAGGATTCCATACCGAACCCTGCCAGCTTACCTTGCAGCAATGTTCCTAAAGTTGGTATCCTGAATCCTCATCCGGGATTCCATACCAAAGCCTGCCAGCTTACCTTGCAGCAATGTTCCTAAAGTTGGTATCCTCATCTGGGATTCCATACCGAACCCTGCCAGCTTACTTTGGCGCAATGTTCCTAAAGTTGGTATCCTCATTCAGGATTCCATACCAAATCCTGCCATTTTACCTTGCTGCAATGTTCGTAAAGCTGGTATCCTCGTCTGGGATTCCAGTCTCTTCTCGGGAACCCAACTTTCCAACAATCTGTTCCCTATTTCTCGAGTTCATGGCACCTAGCCTAATGGCAGAGCTGAAAAAAGTCAATCGTACGTCATTATCTCGGCCATCTTGGTGGGAGAGAGAACGCCGCCAAGCATATGATATCGATATCTCACCACGTCTTCTCTTCTCTGCTCCACGGCCATCCCAGGCTGCTTCCTTCTCTATGCCTCATTGCTTAGAAAGTCATCCCGAGCCATCCCGTAGATCCTAAACTAAATGGCGACTAGCAACCATCCTACGAGCTGTAAGGGTCCCAAACCTTCTAGCTACCAGCTCATCAATGGCATTCTCTTGGTAAAGTTGACTGCACTGGGGACAGATTGACAGAACACTCGCTGCTGTGGATGAGAAATGCATATGCATAGCGTCATTATCCCTCCCTGGTACGTACCTATGTTATTGCTCCAACAACCCAAAGGAAATACTCCCAAAAAAATACAATATGAACCCTTTTCTTTCCACCTCCTTTCCACCGAAATCCAGTTTCAACGCCATCGAAGAAAGACCAAAATTGCCAGGCCCATTCTCCTCCCTCGCCAATTGAGCACCCACATCGCAACACACCATTTACCTTACCAGATGAGTCATAGATCCTTAGACTTCTGGCTAGGCCTTCACTGAACACTTCTCCCTGGAGCAAGGGAGCCACCATTTCCAAGACTCCAGGGAAATGTAACCAAAGAAAAGACACATTATCAAACACTTCCGATCCACATTCCATAACCTCACCCAATGATGAGGGAATCGCACTCCGGTCAAACGTTCAACTCACTACGATGGCTTTCAACGCAACATTTAAGAGCCCAAAATAAAAACATACTCAAAGTCCCATTTGGCAATGATAAGTGATCGAGCAACCTACCCTCCCATAGGTTTCTTCAGGAATGACTCCCAAAGGGGCCATCATTTATTATTCATTTTAATTTTTTTAATTTAGCATTTGGTTAAAATATAAACCTTTAGCCAATTTTATAAGACTTTAAAATATATGACTTAACCAATAAGAAGGTAAAATTGTTAAAAACCATGTACATAAAATGTAACAACCAAAAACAATTATAAAGAAAACATTAAAGTTAGGTAGTCAATAGATTGGATATGTGAAAACGTGCTATTTGTTGCATTTCCGTGTTCCATATATAAGAAGCCGCTCCTGTTAAAGCAATGGATGCAGCGCTGAATAAAATACTCCAAAATTGATTGCCAGAAACTGACTGGATATTGTGAACAAATTCCTTATAACCAAGATAATAAAAGGCCGGGAGAGTCCGACATTGAGTCAACGGATGACATGAAGACTCAATATGGGGACTGCACAGACGACAAACTCTGTAACAACGGGCTAGTTTAGTCCATCTGCCAGTATGTTCCAAGGTCGGGAGAATATTGAGCCTCAAATGCAATATAAATCACTGCATTTTGCCTGAAAAGACCTCGTCTGCCAACCCCCGCCCCCACCAGTGCTATCACTAGGTGCTTCCCCCACATGTTACATTTCTGTTGAAGTCTACGGAATAGCATTTTACAAACACCTTTCTGTTGCTGCTAAACATGTTAACATATATATGGTTGCCCTCACCTAATTTCCATCCGTGCCCATTCCGGACTGAGGCTCTTTGTAATTGACTTGCAAATAGCCAAAATGCAAGTGGGAGGGGGAGGGTGGGGGGACATGCTGTGTAGCCAGAGGAGGGGCTTCATCAGGACCAAACACTGCAGCCAAGTTCTGTACCCACCTTCCTCAAAACCACCCTATCCTCTTCTCCCTTCCTTCACTTAAATCACTCATTGTTCACTAATCTTGCCAAAACACCAGGACGTATTAAGGCCCTCCATACAGTGGCCATGTACTTAAAACGTGAGGAATGCCTACCCAGCTGCCGTTCCCTTATACAGACTATGAATGTTGAGGCTGAGGCTTCTGTTGTTTTTGCAGGCTTGGCTTGTTCATCAGTTCTTTCTTTTGCACTTTTGTGTACTCTTTAAATCTAACCCCACTGTGTACGTAAGTAAATACATCCAAACGCTCCTCACCCCGAAGTGTTTTCCTTTCTTTGTGCGGTCATTATGGGCGCCCCCGTGGTTTGCTGCCAATAGCAGTTTCTTTGACTAAACCTCTTTTGTCTTTTCTTACTGCCCCACCACGAGACCCTCACCCGTTTGACTCAACCCCATTTCTTGCTCGAGATGTGGCACTGTACCCCCACACTACAAACTACACTTAATTCCGTGCTCCATACTGACACCCCCAAACCTCCCCTGTCATCACCAGTAAACATTCAACAAAGTAGACTTAACTATCTGGAGCGACCAGAACACCCTTCTGCCCCATACCCCAAACCATCCACCTGCCTGTTGCTTTTCCTCCACTGCGTTGCCTTTCTCCCTCTCTGCTTACTGCCCCTCTCTTCTACTCTTCGATTAACTCCCCCATGGAGCCTCATTTCAGTCCCAAACGGTATCCAGTGGTTTTAATGAAAACAATTACAAGGGGGTATTTTTCAGAGAAACAATTACATCGAGAAAATATCGAATTTTTAAAACAAATATGTACCGGGGTGGGGTAATGGGTCAAAACAGGTGGGGGGTTTGGGATGGGGTTATACAGGTAGGGAAACGGGGGTTTGCCCCCCATATTAAAATAATGTTTCTCCCTGTCCATCCAATCACCTTTGCCTTGGTGGGGGGGTGTATGCATGCAATGACAGCTGCTGACACCCTCTCAAATACCGCCCTTCCCGAGCCAAACCCGAAACCACCTATGCTTGTCAACATCCAGAAACATTTCCAAAGGATGGGAAACCCCTCGTACCATCCCTTGCAATCTCCTTGTGAGGAATTCGACCATCTGCATGGTGGCTGTGCGATTGTCTGGGCTTTTTTGAAATGTTTAAATAAATGTAATGATGGTAGACAAACCTCAGAAAAACGTGTGGGGCACATCCACACACATTTTCCTATGCTCACACCACAGCAAAAGCCGCCCTGTTATATTTAGTTGGAATGTGATAGCAAAGGTGGGCAAAATGTCATCCTACGAAAGGGGAGGACAGAACTTCTCCCTGCCATGCGCAGCCTGATTAACTGACAACGGCTCCATGGAACTGCCCTGCTCTTGTGTTAGACCCTGCAGCTGGTGGCAGCGATTAACATACCCACAGCGGGCACTTCAAACAGGCCCCCATGGGGCCTGGCTGCAGAGGTTAACAAAGGATACAGGAAACTCAACAACCTTTCATTTGTAACTGTGTCAACTGGAGCCAGCTCCCACCCTCAGTATCAATCACAGTGAATTGACATGTCACGGTCTGTTGTTGCAGTAGGCCACCCCGCAAAGGGGACCCCATTAGTGAGGTACGAGAATGTGGTTTGCAAAAGCCAGAAAGTCTGGTCTCTCTGCAGCTTCAAGTGAGACTTGTCGCTTTAATCAGGAACCACAGAGAGATCCATTCACCAGAGAGACGCTTTGGTCACAGCAGACATGAAGATGGGTGGGACTTAGTAGCACAAGGGAGTGAGACAGAGCTCATTCTGTTGAGGAAGTTCCTGACATCTTGGGGCTGGGACACTCCCTGGTTCCTGTTTCACCCCTTTACCTGTTCCTGCTGCAAAGCACTTTGGTTATGACCTCACACACATAGAACATTGTTGGTAGGGACCCCAGCATTGTTTCATTAAGGTAGGCTTGGCCTACACCAATCACTGGGTCCTGCTTAGCTTTAAAAGGGGGCTGGAGCCCCTATTTAAGCAGATCATGTGAAGACTTCACAAGAAGTGAAAAAGAATAACTCATCCTTGGACCCGGGCTGAGGGTACAGTCTGCCTTACAGCTTCCACCAGTGAAGGAAGGACAGGACATCCAAAGAGGGAAGCAAGATCCCTTCCCTTAACGTCTCCCAGGGACATAGGGAGAAAAGAACTCAGAGGACCCTCCAGCCGCTGCAGAACAGGTACCCAGTCAGCACACAGTGCGCCCTGCTAGGCTCTCCAGCAAGCATCCTGGACAGGGAGTGCCAGAAGGTCTCTATACCAGAAACAAAGGACAAGGCAGCTGCCTGCAACACACTCCTGAGCTTTGAGCCATCCACCTTAAAGGACGACGTAATCCCATTGAAGAAGCTGGGAGAAATGCAACAACAAGCATCTACCACCCCCCACCTTAAAGGCAATTTTTGAGCCAAGCGAGTTCCTCGATCCGCAACGCTGACCGCTGTCAAGCCGCAGTTGCTGAAAGAAACTCGAGACGTCTTGAACAGTGCTTCAGAACCACCGATCAGCACTGAGACAATGGGCCTCATTACACGGAAGGCGGTAATCCAGGGTGCTATGAGCACCCTGGACCATGCCGGTAAATTACTGGCACCGCCTTGGTGGAAAGGGGAATTACCGCCCTATTCCAAGGTTGGCGGGGCGGTAATTCCCCCTTCCACCATTGCCCTTCCCCATTCCCATTTTTGCCCCATAGGGCATAATGGGAATGGGGAAGGAGGTAATTACGGCACCGCAATTTTGCGGTGCCGTAATTAGCACCAAGGTCCCTTAGCGGGTTGGTTTTTAACGCCTGCCAACCCGCTAAGGGACCTCGTAGTAAGGCGGTAATGGTTAACGGTCACCATTACCATTAACGGTGGCCGTTAACCATTACCGCCTTCCGTGTAATGAGGCCCAATGACTCCCGACCCAGAGTCGCTCTGTAGGCCAGCCTGCAGCTGTTCATCAAGCTTCGCTTGCAAAACCGTCTGGCTGCCTCATACCTGCAGCTGATTCCCATCTCGAACTCTGTCACAGAAGCTTGCAAATCACCCTGAAGCTGATACCACCCTGTCGTGCACCAAGAACAACCACAGCAAAAGGTTTCTTGTGGCTCTGTCCCCCTTGTCCTTCCTACAAGGCCGCTGGAGACATTGTAAGACCCCTTTTGTCTTTTCTACTGAAGCCAAAAAGCCTTAACAAACTGTTGTGGTTATAAACCATACCACCCACCCTCCTGTCAGTATCCAGAGTGCATCCCTTTTTCCTTCATAGAAACTGTCTGTCTCTGCATTCCTTGACAGGGTCGGTTGTAGTAGTAGTGTTATTAGATTGTCTGTTGTGATAATAATAATTTGGCTGATTAATTGATCCCATCCCAGTCGGCGCTCTGGTCCCTCCCTGGCCTCTTGTTTCCCTTGTTGTTTGTCGCTTTGGTGCGCTCACGAACATGCAGCGCCTTATTAAGAATTAAAATAAATAAATAAATAAAGTATATGCTTTTATACAACCTTGACTGGACACTGCTTTTATTATTGGGTAATAATTGCATTTTCCCTGCAGTTGCAACTAACCAATGATCCACGACCTTTCAGAGAGAAGCCTGCCGTTCCGTCCACGTTACCACAAATTGGACAAGGATGTTCATCATTTTAATTGTATGCTTGTTTAATCCAATCTGTTCCAATCCATTTTGGTGTATTAGAGGTGTGGGGCTGATTGATGGTTTAGAAACTGATTTTCACCTCTGTACCACTGGTACTCCGGAATGTGATTCGTCACACCGCCATTGGCAGAAAAAATCCTTATTGTACTACTGCACACCACCTACCAAAAACAACCATCTCTGCTATGCTCCCCAAGATTCTGAGCTGTTAAAGCAGGCTGTGTACTTCCTGCAGCAGTGACAGCCACCCACTGGATGTTGCATGCACACAACCGTACTAGCAACCAGTAGAAGGAGCTCATTGTCAATGGGAACTACTCCATGCAGATCATCTCTGCTAAGTGGTCAAAGGGTATCTTTGCAGTTACTAGAGCTCATTGATGTATTATAAATGTGGCCTTGCCAGTCCTCTGTGATAGCGAACCATTCTACTTTCCTCTTCCTACACCGAGTGCCTGTTCAGATTTCAATGGGATTCCCATGCTTGAATTCACCATCATTGTGACAGGCCTGCGCACAGCTTAGTCACCCAACAAAGGAAGTACTGCTGCAGTCAGAGTTTAGAACACTGCTAAGTGTTTGTTAATAATCATGGATCTTGACATAGAGACTGCGAAAGGCATGAGCAAATATGTCCTGTGCATCCTCAGTCAAGAGAGGGGTCTTACCCCCATCACCAGGATTAATAACCCCAAGCTGCTGCCCAGCTTCCAAGTTTGGATAAAAGCTAGGTTGGCTGGGGAAGAGACCCCAGGGGACAGGCTAGGCCATGTGAAGATGTGGTGGTGGAAGATGGCAAAGAAGACAACCTGAGTAGGCCCCTTCATGCTCTCATAAACGGGCCGTTCTTCAGAAGTTAACTGGAGAATTGCATCAGTCCCCTGTGTCAGTAAGTGACTAATCAGGGCTGCAACCCACAGTACCTCATCCTCCTCCTGTAAATGAAAAACAAGCTCAAGCACTTCAAACTAATCAAAAATGTTCTTCCCCACTTCATAATACTGCATTAAATCTTTGTGGTTGTGGCGCCTGGGCTTGTCCTGGGCACTATAGTTTGAACCACTACTGCTGCCCTCGCTAGAGGTGGATGTGTTGGACTCCTTCTTCTCTTCGAGTGCCAGCTTGCACAGATTTATGGTGACCGTGTCCCACTCTTTGGTGACCTTGTCCCGCTGTTTTTGTTCCTCGAGGGCTAGTTTCCTCTTCTCAACAGGAGCTTTCTAGTTGCTACATCGTTTACAGCCAGAACAATTACTGGGCCATTTAGAGGCTGTGCCCAGGCCTGGAACCTCTGGCATACCACACTTGTTCCCTGACCTGCTGACATTCTGGAGTGTTAAGAAACCAAACTTGCCTCCCTTGGGTGGTGTAGGGTGGTGTAGTTGGTGAGAATAGGGCTTTCTTAGTGGATACCTCATCTCGAAGATTCTTCGTGGTAAAGGTACCAGTAATGGCATTGCACATGTCACAATTTCTGGTTTCCAGCATATAGGCAAATTAGGGGCGGGAATTCCTGTAGAGGAACTCGGCTGCTCCTCTCCACTCCCCCCTCTGGTTAAGTCATCGACCACTCCTTCACCAGTTTCCACATCTCAACATACTTTTTGGAAAACGTGCTTCTTTGGAGTCCACATTTTCATTACTCCTTTCAGAGATCCTGCTGATTTTACTTGTTCATCGATACTCCAGGTCATCTGGCTACATTGTCCATTCGGGCTGCAGTAAATCCACCGTCCCACATACTTCTTGTCTCTAATTTCTTCATCTGTCAACTCCTTGGGTCTAAATCCTGATGACATCTATCATGATCTTCAATCCTACTGCTTTCTTTGCTCTCTTCTTACACTGTGGGATTATTATCCTGATCACACAGAATCCAAACATCATATTCGCCATGTATTGTGGAAACCATGAGAAGGTGGATGCAAACCAGCTGTCATCTGCAATGTCTTCTGCCTCATCTTCCATCTTGTTATGCAGGTTTTTTAGCAGCGTTATGGCCTCCATCAAGGTCCCCTTTTCATCATTGTGAGAAGGTATTAACGTGCAACATGATGGCCCAATTTTGGCGCAAACACTTCCATCCATTGCTGTGATCATATCAAGGACATATCTGTTCTGAAGGGTCACCAGCTTTATGTCCCTCAATTATTCCTTGATCACACTGGACCCCTTAATGGTGGTAATCTGTAACCATTTTTCATTAGCCGTCGTCTGTATCTCTGGCATGAAGATTGTTCTAAAGATTGAAGCAGTCTAACTGAACAGCCTGTGTTCATATGGAATAGCATTGAAGGCTTCTATTGATTTGGCAGATGAATAATTCTCTCTCCTGGTTCGATTGAGGAACTCAAGTGATCTCCTCTTCCTCAAATGGACATCTGCTTTTTGGAAATTCGACAATATTCCAGTCACTCTTCGGGAATCACTAATGCTAGAGCATGGACAAGCACTAAGGAAAACGTTCCTCCCCAATCCTTGGCCAACTTCATGTAGGCCCTGGGCCCACACGCCCAATATCAACACATTAGGACTGCTGCTCCTGCTCCCATACTGGAAACATCAACTATAGTCTTGCAACCTATGTTATCTCCCACATCTCGTTTTCCTTTTCCCTGGAAACACAATGTCGCATTCATCAATGGGATCACAAACATTGGGCCTGATTCATCTTCTACACATGTCAGCAGCTTGGCATGTTCGGCCCATGTCTTTAAACATTCATCATTCACCTCTTGTACTTCTCATACGTATTCTTGCTTCAATAGATGAGCTGCACAGGACATCAATCCTTCTTCCCATCCTTATTTGGTAGTTACTTGTCCATAGGCTAGCATCTGCGTTCTCTCCCAGCATCCAGGCGTCCAAGCCAGCACAACTTTATCCAGACAGTCCATTCTCTTCATTTACTCTACGGCCACTTCATCCTGTCCTGCCCTAGGGTATGTGACCATCTTGCTCTTCCATGCAGGCTCCTTTTCCATCTGTGTAATCTTAATATAATCATCTTGGAATGGGAACAACCATTTCGATCTCCATCTCAGAGTGGCCCAATGTCCTTGGAACTGTCCTCAGGTCTGGCTTATGAAGTGGGGAAGAACATTTTTGATTGGTTTGAAGTTCTTGAGCTTGCTTTTCAGCTACAGAAGGAGGATGAGGTACTGTGGGTTGCAGCTCGGATTAGTCACTTACCGACACAGGGGACTGATGCAATTCTTCAATTAACTTCTGAAGAAAGGCCCATTTATGAGAGCATGGAGGCAGCCCTGCTCAAGAAGTTCTGTAAAAACCCCTAACAGTATCTAAAGAGCTACAAAGAGCTCAGAAAGAAAAGTGGACAGACATTTCAAGCGTTCACACACTTTTCATCGAAATATAAGACCGTGTGGGTGTCTGGTAACAAAGTTGATACATTTAAACAGATGTACAATTTGACTGCGTGTGAGCATGTCTTGAAGAATTGTACGTTCAACCTGCAACAGCATCTTGTGGACAAGACTATTGCAGACCCTAGGGAGCTTGCAAAAGCTGCCGACAGGTTTGCCAGTACTCGAATTCAGAAAAAGGCTCAGGCGAGCATGCCCAAACCAGAAGAGAATTCCTCAGACAAGAAAGTTACTATGGATGGGACGGAGAATAACTTCTCAAACTAAATGATAAAACCGACTCAGGAAGTTGGCAAATAACTCTGTTTTAGTATCAAATGTCTAAAACAGGGAGTAAATTGGACAACAATGGACATCGCAAAGCATGATTTCGAAGCATTTCATAAAAAACACTTATATACTAAAAATGTGTCATATGTGACATCATACTACGCAGCATACTAAGAAAACCTACAGAAGATTGTGGTTGGCTCAAGTGGAACGTCTAAGTATAATTTCTGTATGGGATAGGATCGTGATTGTGTCTCTGTGGTCAGGTGGACACTCATGCCCTCCCCAAGTGCAAGTCATAGTACAAGTCATCTTCGACAGTAATTCGAAACACAACACTTCATTGGTTCTCAAACTATGTTTCTCCTTGTTATACAGCCTTCTATAATTGGTTGGTATGCTTGTACACTTCTGGAACATTCGATGCCCTAGCAGCCCATAACCTGGTACCCCAGGTGCTGGTGGGTGAACTTGACCGTGTCTCCCCATCCAATTAGCCCAACATCTCTCATCACTCCTGCCATCTGCCATGCACATTGTCCTTGAACTCGGCCTTGTAGTAGCTTCTCACCTCTGGGAGAATATAAGGGAGTGTGAGCACTGGCTATCTTCAATCTGGTGCACCATGCCCATCGTCTATTTTCACCCTCAGCTCACGTGATCAGAGGCCATGAATGTGCTCGTGTTATGGCCTTTAATTGTCTTTAATAAAGAAACTTGGCACCCATGGTGTTCTCTCTTTGCAATTTACCAAGGGATGCCACGGCTTCTCACGTATTACTATTCTTTGCATTTGAGAATCAGTCATTGACATCAAGCCTGACAGCCTCTTTTGTCTTGCTTCAAACTAGAGCCTTTTCTTTGCTGCAAAACACATTGCTTCCGATCCGTCTTGGAGACTTTCTTACTAAAATGTATCATTGAATGCCCAGAACTCTTATATACATATATGTTGGTGGCACCGCCTGCAGTCTATATACTACGGATAGCCAGCCTTAAGAATGCTTAGTCTACTTGCGTTGTAGCATCTGTACCATTATAAAATGGCTTGTATTTTCTGCAGTGCTCTGCACAGATGGAATCTTCATTCCGCACATGAAAGCCTTCTCGATTCTTTACTTCGCCATCAGATTCTATATCACCTATGCATTCTCTTCTTCGATCACCCTTTGTAATGCGTCACATTTATTTGTTGTGACGTCACCAGCTTCTCCTTTTTACATCTTCACACTTCTTCAGGCTCTTCTCTCAAGAGATCATCAGTCTATTGCGGGTAGTTCACATAGGGCTTTCTTAGGGGATACCTCATCTCAAGGATTCTTCGTGGTAAAGGTACCAGTACTGGTGTTGCACATTTTGCAATTTCCGGTTTCCAGCATATAGGTAAAATAGGGACGGGAATTCCTTTAGAGGTACTCGGCTGAACCTCTACAGCATGCTATACCGTCATGCTATGCCTTATCTGTCTGCTACTAGTGTAGCGCAACTAACTTTGCTTTTGGCAGCTGCATTTCCAGGAGCGTTCAAAGTACGGTTTCAAATGTGTCCTTCATCACCTTATATCTTCGTTTCGTCTGAGACACATGGGGGGGTGAGCTTGAACGTGCTCTCTAGTCAATAACTGCCTCACTTCATTATGATATCAGTTCTGAAGCGCAAAGGCCTCATCTCCAGATGCTGCTTTCATCTGAAGAACCAATGAGAGTGAGGTAAGCATAGTAACTTCAAATCAGAAACCTCAGAATTGGCTCTAGCTCTACATTTGTTCACGCTGCAATATGTTCCTCTCTGGGAATAGTGATTTATAGTTACATGTGTGCAGTATTCAGTGTGTAAAATGAAAGGGGTTACTAGACTAGGTTTGAAGAGCATACCCTCCCCCCTGCCAAGAGTAGTTTTCGTTTCTTGGCTATTAACTCTGCAGAAATTCCCTCTGCCAGTCCTTCCATGCTCGCAGTCACCCACCCCAGTGCCTAGTGGCACGCGTGCCCCGTGCCGCGCCCACTCCACATTCCACAAGCCCACAATGCATCCTAAGGATAGCATCACCCAACGTCTCATCCGATGCACCTCTGGGGCCACACTAGCACAGTATTACACATAACACATGGACTTTCCATGCTGCGAGGGAAGAGCCAGGAAAGAGGAAACACGTGTGCTGCTGATTCATGTAAACACTAAAAAGGGACCACTGGTGATGGAGAAGCTGCAGCTGATTGGCGCAGTGGCTGTGGTCCGGGTGACTGCGAGTAGGGGTGATTTGGCGAACAACATGTTGGGCGATAAGGGGAAAAACCCACCCCTCTCTCACCACTTTTCAAACCCACATTCACTCTGTTCACAGAAATGAAAATACATAATTAGAGTATGCCTTTCAGGTGGCATCTGTTACACAATATTTTCATGGAAAGGAGACTCTGAAATTGGGACTGGGGGGGGGACAGAGGGCCCCATGAGAGGCGAAGTCTTGTTTGCACTCACATGTACTTTTCTTTTGTAGCAGAATGGGAGGTGGGTCCATTAAACAGCCCCTCCCCTCCCCCCAACCTCCAGATGACTAAGTAAGGGAAGGCGGGGCAGATTCCGAAAGGATAGATGTCGTTAATAAGGGTGGGGGGCTGCGGATGTTATGTGGCAATGCCTGTTCTTGCCCCTTCCCATGGCAAATGACTAACAAAAGCCCAAAGCAGAAGGCAAGGGTGTCCTGTGTAGCCAGCGCCCTGCATGCCTGTTAATGCGTCCCTGTCATGCAGCACACGGGTGCTTTAATGTGTGAAGGCAGCCTGGCGGTGGCTTGCCTCCTCTACGCATCTCTGGGTGGCCATATTGCAGTTAGGCTCTGCCTGCACTGACTACAGAAGAACAGTGCCAGGGCTGAAGCATGGCAAGAGGAGGTGGGCTCGGAGCTGTGCTGCCCAGTCTGATGCAAGTGAGGGCCCCACGGAATGCAATGGGTGGGTGGGGGGTCAGGGGTGGCCGGGAGCCGGACAAGCTCATAGCAAATGGATTCCAAGACAGACTGACACACACACAGACCAAGGTTTGAGAGTGCAACTTGTGTCTTTCTAAAGGGTTAATAACCCAATCTCATTCGCAAAGATGCGGTCCCGTGGCAGCTAAAAGTCTGGTTTAAGACACCTACTGCCTGTGTCTCTGGAAACAAGCAGCATGACAGAGCGCCACCTGCTGGCGCTCTCTCCCAGCAGGAAATACTGTGAACGGGGTCTCTGCTCAATCTCTGCTTTATTTATATACATATGTGGGGGTTTCAGCAATCTTAAGAGAGCAGCAACTCCTCCCATTCCTCTCCCACAATCCCCGGTGAGGCAGGAATTCACGTGACCAGCCCCCCACACTATAACTTCAGATCCCTCGGGGTGGCCTTGCTAAGGGCGACGCTTGGTAACCTGTTGCCAGTTCACCTAAGCCATACACTTCCACCCCTCCAGGCAATGTGTGTTCCTTGCAGATAACCAATGAGAGGCTTGCTCATATCCACACATAGATGTGTCATCATTGCTGATATCTGCTGGTGTTCACTGTGGTGTGTGTTCCCCAATGAGGGGCTTGCTCATTGCTGATATGTACACACACTGATGTTTCATCATTGCAGATATCTGATATCTGATCTCTGATGAGGTTCACCGTGGTGTGTTTTCCTAGCAGATATCCAATGAGACGCTCACCCCTTGTAAATATGCCATGTGATGCTTGCTCCCTGCTGATCTGCACTGTGATGTGTGTTGCTTACAGATTTCCATCACGACGCTCCCTCTTAGCAGATATGCCATGTGATGCTAGCTCTTTCCTGATATGCAGTGTGATATTTGCTTCGTGCTCATAGACACTGTGATATGTGCTCTTTACTGGTATGCACTCTGATGCTTGCTGATATTCACAGTGATGTCTACTACCTGGTGATCTGCACTGCGATGAAAGCTCCTTGCAGATATGCACTGTGAAGCTTGCTGAATGCACTGCGATGTCTGCTCCCTGTTGCTCTGCCTTGTCATGCAAGCTCCTTGCAGATATGCACTGTGAAGCTTGCTGAATTCACTGTGATATCTGTTCTGTGTTGATCTGCACTGTGATGTATGCTCCTTGCAAATATCCAATGGAGTACTTGCTGCTCGCTGATATGTGATGTGAAGCTTGTTCTCTGCTGATATGCACTTTGATATCTGATCCCTGGTCTGAACTTTTTTAGTTGCTCTTTTGCTGGTTTGCACTTTAAGGCTTGCCCTTTTCTGATCTGCACTGAGATATTTGCTCCTTGCTGATCTGCACCGTGAAGCTAGGTCCTTCCTGTTATGCACTATGATATCTGCTCCCTGCGGATCTGCATTGTGAAGCATGTTCCGTGCAGATATCAGTTTTGAGGTGTATTCCTTGCTGATTTGCACTGCGATGCTTTCTCCTTGCTGACATGCACTGTGATGTCTGCTCCCTAACGATCTGTATTGTGCTGTGTGTTCCTTGCCGATATCCATTATGTTGCTCTCTCCTTGCAGATATGCCATGTAATGCTTGCTCTTTGTTGATATGCAGAGTGATATCTGCTCCCTGCTAATCTACACTGTGATATGTGCTCTTTGCTGGTGTGCACTGTGATGCTTGCTGATATGCACTGTGATGTCTGCACCCTGTTGATATGCACTGTGGTGCAAGCTCCTTGCAGATATGCACTGTGATGTCTGCTGATATGCACTGTGATGGCTGTTCCCTCTTGATCTGCACTATGAAGGTTGGTCCTTGCAGATATGCACTGTGGTGTTTGCTGATATGCTGTGATGTCTATTTCTTGTTGATCTGCACTGTGATGCAAGCTCCTTGCAGATATGCACTGTGATGTTTGCTGATCTGCTGTGATGTCTATTTCTTGTTGATCTGCACTGTAATGCAAGCTCCTTGCAAATATGCACTGTGATGTTTGCTGATATGCACTGTGATGTGTGCTCCCTGTTGATCTGCACTGTGATGCAAGCTCCTTGCAGATATGCACTGTGATGTTTGTTCCATGTTGATCTGCACTATGAGGCTTGGCTCTTGCTGATATGTAGAGTTGGGTGAGCCTGGCAGGGCCCGGGCAGGCCCGAGCCCCACTTAGGGCCCTGGCCTGACCCCCCTCTCGGGCCAGTGCCTGCCCAAAGCAGGGGCCTGCCACGAGCCTCACCTGTTGCTCGCCCACTGCTTACATATATATATATATATATATATATATATATATATAAAGACGCCCTCACGTCTGTCAGTAGGGGGTGCGATCGCAGAAGGTCGCCGTGCCTCTAGCAGCTCAGTGTCATGTTATCAAGTTTTCATGACACTGAGCTGGAGGCAAGGTCTGGCCCAGCACCTATTAAAGAATCACGCCGGGCGCAGACTTAAAGAGAGTTTAAAGAACAGCTGGGGGCTCAGTTCTGCTCTTCTGTTGACACTTTAGGCGAACAACAGAACTGAGCCCCAGCTGTTCTCAGTGTCGGACTGGGCCATAAAATGTTCTCGGGCACCAATGAAAAAGTGGCTCAAAGTTGCAAATGTCTATTCATTCCTTTTGTGATACTGTTTGAATAGTAACCAAGGGGGAGTTTTTTGATAAAGTGTGATGCAAAGTGTGCATTTTAAAGAATATTAATTCTGCAACACTGGTCAAAGCTACTAGTCACAGAATGAATTAACTCATCAAACTAGCCCCAATTGGCAACAAAAGTGGCCCACTTTGACCCAAAAAAATGTCCCACGCCAGCATTTTGTGTTTTTGGTTCAGCCATGGGCCTATTGCCCTATAGGCCAGTCCGGGCCTGGCTGTAAAGCATTTGTGGTGGGAGCGCACACATCTCACGGTGGCAGACCTGAGGCTGCCACTGGAGCAGAGTCCTAGATTAGCTGAGGGGGTCCATAATGGGAAACCTTGTGTACATTATATGTAAATCAAGATGTCTGTTTCACTGTGTTCCTAAAAACATATTAAACTTGCCCATGGTTTGCAGAAAGCGTTTTGTGCAGCCATTTCCCGGGCTGGGCTCATGGTGGGCTCCTAGAGCCGGGCCTGACCCCCAGGCTCGGCCCTGCCCATGACATCTCTGCTTCGATAAGCACTGTGATACCCTCTCCCTGCTGGTCCGCCCTGTGACTGCCATATTTTCTACCTGCGGGTTTGCTGATCAAGCACTATTAATCTCCGACCCCCCCCACCCTAAAAAAAATAACTCATCTCCGCACATCACCTGTTTAAAATAACCTACAGACAACCCCGCCCCCACCCAACACCAGCAGGGCCCTCCGTGGCCGACTCGTGTCTCTGTCCAAGGTGCTGAATTCACAGGAGCGTGCCCAGAGGAGGGCGGTGGAGGGCTTGCACCCCAGAAAGATGCTGCACAGCTCCAGCCCAGCCCTCCCGGTCCGCTGTTGCTGCCTCTGTGTAGGGGTGAGGCTGTGGCTTGAAATCAGCCCCCGGGCAGCCGTGCCCCGGCCCGCCGCGCGGTGGCTTTGCGTGTCGCTGTACCTGGTGCTGAACTCTCCAGCGTTCTCGGTACGTTCCCAGCTCTGGTGCCCAGATCCAGGGCTGCGGGTGCGCCCCTAGGCACGGTACATGCTCCATCACAGGGGTGTGATGTGTGTAATGTTGTTGTCTCGTCAATGGGTTACAGCTGGGATGTGTACACGCGGGGCTGAGCTCATGAGCAGATGGCCTGCACCCCACTTTCCCCCAGGGTTGTACAGACACTGTTCAGTGACCAGTCCCGCTTGGCTTCCACTAGGGGGACGCTCATGTGCTGCCCCGCCGCAAGAACACAGCCTTCTTGCATACATGGCTGCGGCGTGCCCCTCTCCCAAGCCACCAGCCCCCCCAAATTCAGATATTGAGAGATGACTAGTGAAAGAGACGGGCAGCGTGGGATTCCCGACTCCACGTGCGCCGGTTGGTTGAGGACGAGGTAAAGGAAAGAGGGGAGTTTGGCGACAAGTGGGGGCGGTGGGGGGGGGGCAAGTATGGGCCTGGCGACGGCCGTGTGCTTTGCAGTTCTGTCATATTAGAAATCTTGTAGACTGCACCTAATCACCACCGTAGTGGTGTCCTAGCGCCTTGAAGATGAAGGCGAGAATGTGGGGAGACGGGATGGAGAGCAAGTAGATATGTGGTAGGGGCTGCCCAGCCCCGGGCCGCAATAGTAGAGCAAAGTGCGGGCTAAAGGGGACGCACAGCAGTCCCTTTTGTTGTTTGGGGGTCTCTGGAACGTGTGCCTTCGCCCTGCCCCCTTTATATTGCAGGGCAATTGGTGGGGCGAGGGGGGGTGTCAGAGTTCTTCTTCGCGACCCTTGAGGTAGACTATGGATAGATTGGTGGGGCCGCGGGGGGGGGGGGGGGCGCGGTGCGTGGGACAGTCCACTTATTCCCAACCCATTCTGGAAGGGCAAGCGTGAACCTCCGAGCTATTCCCCACCCGGCCATTTTCTTCACCCTTGCTGCTTGCTCCGAATGGGGAGCGCCTCCACACACGTGCCCCTCACACTCAGCAGCGGGGTCTGAACCCGCCGAGCAGTCCGCCTGGAAGCAGCTATCCGGGATCGGAGGCTGGGACGCCGGCTGATCTCCGAGGTGCCGGCGCCCCTGGCTGCCGGCCAAGCCCCCGCCCCCCCGCGGCGCGCTTTAATTGCAGGTTGTGTTGCACTGTTTCCAAACAGGGGAAAAGTGACAGAAGTTTAACTGTGAATAATTACACACCCGGCTAAGTATGTGATTAGCGCTTCGGCTTGGGGGAGTGCGGGGAGGGGGGAGAAGAGGCTTTGGGGAGCGAGGGGGGGGTTCAAGCAGGAATGACAAGACGAGCGCGCGGAGGAGGGAGGAGAGGGGGACTGCAATATTTACAGTTTAATTGTCCAAAAGCCAAGTAATTATTCATAAAAGTTGGTGGCCGGAGGGTTGCTGGGCTGGCAGCCAAGCGGAAAAGAGCAAACCTGATATGGTATGCATGGCACCGGGCAGCCGAGAACACAGAGGGGCTTGAGGGGATGCGTGTGTTGCGGGGTGGGGGCGGGGGCAGAGCAGACCCTGAAAGAGAGACGTGCGGCTGGAGCTCAGTGCAGAGCCCGGGAGGAAGACGTCCATCACAATCACTGCCATGTTGACGCATCGCTGTGCACCACCGCCGCCCCCTGGCGGACACTATCCGTCGCTGCACCTGCTGCGCGAGTGCAGGGCTGGATGGAGGCCGTTTGGCAGGTCACGGATGTTGCAGGTTCCCGGGGCGCTGGACTACTTTAAATGTGAATGCACACGGGTCAGGTGTGGCTCAAAAGAGGCCTCACGCTGAGGTTGCAAGGAATTGCACACCCTCGTGAAGCGCACGGGCTCGGCAGGCCGGTGACATAGCTTAGTGGGTTGGGAAAGTGCTGCAGAGGTCTGCCTGACTTGCAGGTGACATAGCTTATTGGGTTGGGAAAGTGTTGCATAGATCTGCCTGATTTGCAGGCGACATAGCTTAGTGGATAGCTTAGTGGGTTGGGAAAGTGCTGCAGAGATCTGCCCGACTTGCAGGTGACATAGCTTAGTGGGTAAGTGCTGCAGAGATCTGCCTGACTTGCAGGTGGCATAGCTTAGCGGGTTGGGAAAGTGCTGCAGAGATCTGCCTGACTTGCAGGTGACATATCTTAGTGGGTAAGTGCTGCAGAGATCTGCCTGACTTGCAGGTGACATAGCTTAGTGGGTTGGGAAAGTGCTGCAGAGATCTGCCTGACTTGCAGGTGACATAGCTTAGTGGGTAAGTGCTGCAGAGATCTGCCTGATTTGCAGGTGACATAGCTTATTGGGTTGGGAAAGTGCTGCAGAGATAAGCCTGACTTGCAGGCGACATAGCTTAGTGTATAGTTTAGTGGGTTGGGAAAGTGCTGCAGAGATCTGCCTGACTTGCAGGTGACATAGCTTAGTGGGTAAGTGCTGCAGAGATCTGCCTGACTTGCAGGTGACATAGCTTAGTGGGTTGGGAAAGTGCTGCAGAGATCTGCCTGACTAGCAGGTGACATAGCTTAGTGGGTAAGTGCTGCAGAGATCTACCTGACTTGCAGGTGACATAGCTTAGTGGGTTGGGAAAGTGCTGCAGAGAGCTGCCTGACTTGCAGGCGACATAGCTTAGTGGGTAAGTGCTGCAGAGATCTGCCTGACTTGCAGGTGGCATAGCTTAGTGGGTAAGTGCTGCAGAGATCTGCCTGACTTGCAGGTGACATAGCTTAGTGGGTTGGGAAAGTGCTGCAGAGATCTGCCTGACTTGCAGGTGACATAGCTTAGTGGGTAAGTGCTGCAGAGATCTGCCTGATTTGCAGGTGACATAGCTTATTGGGTTGGGAAAGTGCTGCAGAGATCTGCCTGACTTGCAGGTGACATAGCTTAGTGGATAGCTTAGTGGGTTGGGAAAGTGCTGCAGAGATCTGCCTGACTTGCGGGCGACATAGCTTAGTGGATAGCTTAGTGGGTTGGGAAAGTGCTGCAGAGACCTGCCTGACTTGCAGGTGACATAGCTTAGTGGGAAAGTGCTGCAGAGATCTGCCTAACTTGCAGGTGACGTAGCTTAGTGGGTTGGGAAAGTGCTGCAGAGATAAGCCTGACTTGCAGGTGACATAGCTTAGTGGATAGCTTAGTGGGTTGGGAAAGTGCTACAGAGATCTGCCTAACTTGCAGGTGACATAGCTTAGTGGGTTGGGAAAGTGCTGCAGAGATCTGCCTGACTTGCAGGTGACATAGCTTAGTGGGTTGGGAAAGTGTTGCAGAGATGTGCCTGACTTGCAGGTGACATAGCTTAGTGGGTTGGGAACGTGCTGCATAGATCTGCCTGACTTGCAGGGGACCGGTCTGAAGCCGAGTAATTAAGGGACAGGGGGGGGTTGAGCACAGATATGTGTAGAACATATATGTTGCATGTTTGGACCTCGCCTGCTCGCCTTGCTTCCAAAATTGATATAAAACAGCATAAAAAATACTGAACCCTCCTAAGTGGCAGTGGCGCCCCCAGACATTTTTCATAGGGGTGGCCTGATGAGGTCACTGGACATCTTGGGGTGGCATGCCTGGCGTGGGCGAAGATACATTCATTGACTCTAAGGGGCAGGTGGGCTGGTGGGGTGGGGGGCAGTGTTTTTATAAGGGTGGCCATGGCCCCCCTGGCCACCACTTGGTGGCGCCTCTGCTAAGCGCCAATGGGCAATCATTACGTTTGGAGTTTGCTACACAAACACTTTCATTATTGTTATGAAGGCACCTCTAGCGCTGTGATATGGGTATTGTTGCCTGGAAGCATATATTATGCCCAGTATCATTTGCATATCATTTGCATACCACGTGGTTAAACAGCATCACTTTATAGAGCACCTTAGCAATGATGTCTCCCAGTTTGGGTATTCCCGCTAGTAACTGCTGCATTGTGCCTGTGCTTAACAGGAGAACCCGATGGACTAGTCAATGTTGTACAACTCCAGGCCTCGAGGGCCCGGAGCCTGATGGGTTTTCAGGAAATTCCTCATTAATATTCATGAGGAAAAATGTGCATACATTTAGAATCATTGTATGTAAATGTATCTCATGAATGTTAATCAGAGGTGTCCTGAAAACCCGACATGGATCATGCGTGCACATACCACCTGCCTTGAAAGGCCTCCACTGGCTCCAGCGTAACTCATGGAGTTCAAGCGGTCATGCACTGTCCTTCATGTCACTAGGCGAATACACACCGACTACCTGGCCAAGGAGAATAGACAGCACGGGCCAAGGTGGGAGCTCTGATCGGCAGGTTTCCCATGCATTGCCAGTGCCAGGAGGGCACCGTAAAGTGGGCACATGGCTGGGGGTGATCACCAGCCCCAAACTCTGGGAGGACCTGCCTGATTGGAAGGAAGCCTACCTGAGCCCTCACTTAAACTTCACAACTCGGTACTGGACCTTCAGTAATGCAGCCAAAAGAGTTGTTTTGGTGGAAGCACAACCCACTTCCCGCCCACCCCTCGCTGTCTTGTCTCATGCTGCCGCCTCCTTTGCGCTCTAAGCATTTTTCTCTGTGTGCAGCAGTGCACAGACCCCCACACCAAAAAAAAAAAAAAAAAAAATTAAAGCAAGGCGTTCTGCACGCTGTCTAGAGGGCCTGGAAATCCCAGCAGATACGTTCCACATTCCCCTTATAAACTACATCGCTTATAAACCGTGGTAATAATAGACACAGTCTCTCATGTTTCAGAGGCAGAGTGCTTCATCAGGGTGTAAAGCAATGAATAGGACTTCTTCATCTGCTACGTCTCCTTGCACATGCCACTGCCGGATCACCTGGTGGGAACGGGAAGACCCATCAACTTCTCTGGACTACACCAACGCGGTGCACACAGCCTTGGAAGAATGGTATATCCCACGCCTACGTGGTGCAGAACGCATTGGTCAGATTGGTAGCTGGTAAGAATCCTTGGGTTCCACATCAATGGCCTGCTTACCTTCAAAACTCTCTGCTCTCATCTGCTTCCACCGGAATACAGCCCACGTCCCCCCTAGACACTTCTGCTCTCATCTGCATCCACCGGAATACAGCCCACCTCCCCCTAGACACTTCTGCCCTCATCTGCATCCACTGGAACACAGCCCAGCTCCCCCCTAGACACTTCTGCCCTCGTCTGCATCCACCGGAATACAGCCCACCTCCCCCTAGACACTTCTGCCCTCATCTGCATCCACTGGAACACAGCCCAGCTCCCCCCTAGACACTTCTGCCCTCGTCTGCATCCACCGGAATACAGCCCAGCTCCCCTAGACACTTCTGCCCTGGTCTGCATCCACCGGAATACAGCCCAGCTCCCCTAGACACTTCTGCTCTCATCTGCATCCACCGGAATACAGCCCAGCTCCCCTAGACACTTCTGCCCTGGTCTGCATCCACCGGAATACAGCCCAGCTCCCCTAGACACTTCTGCCCTGGTCTGCATCCACCGGAATACAGCCCAGCTCCCCTAGACACTTCTGCTCTCATCTGCATCCACCGGAATACAGCCCACCTCCCCCCTAGACACTTCTGCTCTCATCTGCATCCACCGGAATACAGCCCACCTCCCCCCGAGACACTTCTGCCCTCATCTGCTTCCACCGGAATACAGCCCAGCTCCCCCCTAGACACTTCTGCCCTCATCTGCTTCCACCGGAATACAGCTCAGCTCCCCTAGACACTTCTGCCCTCACCTGCTTCCACCGGAATACAGCCCAGCTCCCCCCTAGACACTTCTGCCCTCATCTGCTTCCACCGGAATACAGCTCAGCTCCCCTAGACACTTCTGCCCTCATCTGCTTCCACCGGAATACAGCCCAGCTCCCCTAGACAATTCTGCCCTCATCTGCTTCCACCGGAATACAGCCCAGCTCCCCTAGACACTTCTGCCCTGGTCTGCATCCACCGGAATACAGCCCACCTCCCCTAGACACTTCTGCCCTCATCTGCATCCACCGGAATACAGCCCACCTCCCCTACACAATTCTGCCCTCATCTGCTTCCACCGGAATACAGCCCACCTCCCCCCTAGACACTTCTGCCCTCATCTGCATCCAACGGAGTACAGCCCACCTCCCCCCTAGACACTTCTGCCTTTGCATCCACCGGAATACAGCCCAGCTCCCCTACCCAGCTCCCCTAGACACTTCTGCCCTGGTCTGCATCCAGCGAAATGCAGCCCACCTCCCCCCTAGACACTTCTGCGCTCATCTGCATCCACCGGAGTACAGCCCAGCTCCCCTAGACACTACTGCCCTCGCATCCACCGGAATACAGCCCAGCTCCCATACCCAGCTCCCCTAGACACTTCTGCCCTCATCTGCATCCAACGGAATACAGCCCAGCTCCCCTACCCAGCTCCCCTAGACACTTCTGCCCTCGCATCCACCGGAATACGGCCCAGCTCCCCTAGACACTTCTGCCCTCGTCTGCATCCACTGGAACACAGCCCAGCTCCCCCCTAGACACTTCTGCCCTCGTCTGCATCCACCGGAATACAGCCCAGCTCCCCCCCTAGACACTTCTGCCCTGGTCTGCATCCACCGGAATACAACCCAGCTCCCCTAGACACTTCTGCCCTGGTCTGCATCCACCGGAATACAGCCCAGCTCCCCTAGACACTTCTGCTCTCATCTGCATCCACCGGAATACAGCCCAGCTCCCCTAGACACTTCTGCCCTGGTCTGCATCCACCGGAATACAGCCCAGCTCCCCTAGACACTTCTGCCCTGGTCTGCATCCACCGGAATACAGCCCAGCTCCCCTAGACACTTCTGCTCTCATCTGCATCCACCGGAATACAGCCCACCTCCCCCCTAGACACTTCTGCTCTCATCTGCATCCACCGGAATACAGCCCACCTCCCCCCGAGACACTTCTGCCCTCATCTGCTTCCACCGGAATACAGCCCAGCTCCCCCCTAGACACTTCTGCCCTCATCTGCATCCAACGGAATACAGCCCAGCTCCCCTACCCAGCTCCGCTAGACACTTCTGCTCTTATCTGCATCCACCGGAATACGGCCCAGCTCCCCTAGACACTTCTGCCCTCGTCTGCATCCACTGGAACACAGCCCAGCTCCCCCCTAGACACTTCTGCCCTCGTCTGCATCCACCGGAATACAGCCCAGCTCCCCCCCTAGACACTTCTGCCCTGGTCTGCATCCACCGGAATACAACCCAGCTCCCCTAGACACTTCTGCCCTGGTCTGCATCCACCGGAATACAGCCCAGCTCCCCTAGACACTTCTGCTCTCATCTGCATCCACCGGAATACAGCCCAGCTCCCCTAGACACTTCTGCCCTGGTCTGCATCCACCGGAATACAGCCCAGCTCCCCTAGACACTTCTGCCCTGGTCTGCATCCACCGGAATACAGCCCAGCTCCCCTAGACACTTCTGCTCTCATCTGCATCCACCGGAATACAGCCCACCTCCCCCCTAGACACTTCTGCTCTCATCTGCATCCACCGGAATACAGCCCACCTCCCCCCGAGACACTTCTGCCCTCATCTGCTTCCACCGGAATACAGCCCAGCTCCCCCCTAGACACTTCTGCCCTCATCTGCTTCCACCGGAATACAGCTCAGCTCCCCTAGACACTTCTGCCCTCACCTGCTTCCACCGGAATACAGCCCAGCTCCCCCCTAGACACTTCTGCCCTCATCTGCTTCCACCGGAATACAGCTCAGCTCCCCTAGACACTTCTGCCCTCATCTGCTTCCACCGGAATACAGCCCAGCTCCCCTAGACAATTCTGCCCTCATCTGCTTCCACCGGAATACAGCCCAGCTCCCCTAGACACTTCTGCCCTGGTCTGCATCCACCGGAATACAGCCCACCTCCCCTAGACACTTCTGCCCTCATCTGCATCCACCGGAATACAGCCCACCTCCCCTAGACAATTCTGCCCTCATCTGCTTCCACCGGAATACAGCCCACCTCCCCCCTAGACACTTCTGCCCTCATCTGCATCCAACGGAGTACAGCCCACCTCCCCCCTAGACACTTCTGCCTTTGCATCCACCGGAATACAGCCCAGCTCCCCTACCCAGCTCCCCTAGACACTTCTGCCCTGGTCTGCATCCAGCGAAATGCAGCCCACCTCCCCCCTAGACACTTCTGCGCTCATCTGCATCCACCGGAGTACAGCCCACCTCCCCCCTAGACACTTCTGCTCTCATCTGCATCCAACGGAATACAGCCCAGCTCCCCTAGACACTTCTGCCCTCATCTGCATCCAGCGAAATGCAGCCCACCTCCCCCCTAGACACTTCTGCTCTCATCTGCATCCAACGGAACACGGCCCAGCTCCCCTAGACACTTCTGCCCTGGTCTGCATCCACCGGAATACGGCCCAGCTCCCCTAGACACTTCTGCCCTCATCTGCATCCAACGGAATACGGCCCAGCTCCCCTATACACTTCTGCCCTGGTCTGCATCCACCGGAATAGAGCCCAGCTCCCCAGTAGACACTACTGCCCTGGTCTGCATCCACCGGAATACAGCCCAGCTCCCCCCTAGACACTTCTGCCCTAGTCTGCATCCACCGGAATACAGCCCAGCTCCCCTAGACACTTCTGCCCTCGTATCTACCGGAATACAGCCCAGCTCCCCTAGACACTTCTGCCCTGGTCTGCATCCACCGGAATACAGCCCAGCTCCCCCCTAGACACTTCTGCCCTGGTCTGCATCCACCGGAATACAGCCCAGCTCCCCTAGACACTTCTGCCCTAGTCTGCATCCACCGGAATACAGCCCAGCTCCCCTAGAATCTTCTGCCCTCGCATCCACCGGAATACAGGCCACCTCCCCTAGAAACATCTGCTCTCATCTGCATCCAACGGAATACAGCCCAGCTCCCCTACCCAGCTCCCCTAGACACTTCTGCCCTGGTCTGCATCCACCGGAATACAGCCCAGCTCCCCTAGAATCTTCTGCCCTCGCATCCACCGGAATACAGCCCAGCTCCCCTAGACACTTCTGCCCTAGTCTGCATCCACCGGTATACAGCCCAGCTCCCCCCTAGACACTCCTGCCCTGGTCTGCATCCACCGGAATACAGCCCAGCTCCCCTAGACACGTCTGCCCTCATCTGCAACCACCAGAATACAGCCCAGGTCCCCTAGACACTTCTGCCCTCGCATCCACCGGAATACAGCCCACCTCCCCTACCCAGCTCCCCTAGACACTTGTACCCTCATCTGCATCCACCAGAATACAGCCCACCTCCCCCCTAGACATTTCTGCTCTCATCTGCATCCATCGGAATACAGCCCAGCTCCCCTAGACACTTCTGCCCTGGTCTGCATCCACCGGAATACAGCCCAGCTCCCCTAGACACTTCTGCCCTGGTCTGCATCCACCGGAATACAGCACAACTCCCCCCTAGACACTTCTGCGCTCATCTGCATCCACCGGAACACAGCCCACCTCCCCCTAGACACTTCTGCCCTGGTCTGCATCCACCGGAATACAGCCCAGCTCCCCTAGACACTTCTGCCCTCGCATCCACCGGAATACAGCCCAGCTCCCCGATACACTTCTGCCAGGGTCTGCATCCACCGGAATACAGGCCAGCTCCCCTAGACACTTCTGCCCTGGTCTGCATCCACCGGAATACAGCCCAGCTCCCCCCTAGACACTTCTGCCCTGGTCTGCATCCACCGGAATACAGCCCAACTCCACCCTAGACACTTCTGCCCTGGTCTGCATCCACCGGAATACAGCCCAGCTCCCCTAGACACTTCTGCCCTCGCATCCACCGGAATACAGCCCAGCTCCCCTAGACACTTCTGCCCTGGTCTGCATCCACCTGAATACAGCCCAGCTCCCCCCTAGACACTTCTGCCCTGGTCTGCATCCACCGGAATACAGCCCAGCTCCCCTAGACACTTCTGCCCTCGCATCCACCGGAATACAGCCCAGCTCCCCTAGACACTTCTGCCCTCATCTGCATTCAGCGAAATGCAGCCCACCTCCCCCCTAGACACTTCTGCTCTCATCTGCATCCAACGGAATACAGCCCAGCTCCCCTAGACACTTCTGCCCTCATCTGCATCCAACGGAATACAGCCCAGCTCCCCTAGACACTTCTGCCCTCATCTGCATCCAGCGAAATGCAGCCCACCTCCCCCCTAGACACTTCTGCTCTCATCTGCATCCAACGGAATACAGCCCAGCTCCCCAAGACACTTCTGCCCTCATCTGCATCCACCGGAACACGGCCCAGCTCCCCTAGACACTTCTGCCCTGGTCTGCATCCACCGGAATACGGCCCAGCTCCCCTAGATACTTCTGCCCTCATCTGCATCCAACGGAATACGGCCCAGCTCCCCTATACACTTCTGCCCTGGTCTGCATCCACCGGAATAGAGCCCAGCTCCCCCGTAGACACTTCTGCCCTGGTCTGCATCCACCGGAATACAGCCCAGCTCCCCCCTAGACACTTCTGCCCTGGTCTGCATCCACCGGAATACAGCCCAGCTCCCCTAGACACTTCTGCCCTCGTATCTACCGGAATACAGCCCAGCTCCCCTAGACACTTCTGCCCTGGTCTGCATCCACCGGAATACAGCCCAGCTCCCCCCTAGACACTTCTGCCCTGGTCTGCATCCACCGGAATACAGCCCAGCTCCCCTAGACACTTCTGCCCTAGTCTGCATCCACCGGAATACAGCCCAGCTCCCCTAGAATCTTCTGCCCTCGCATCCACCGGAATACAGGCCACCTCCCCTAGAAACATCTGCTCTCATCTGCATCCAACGGAATACAGCCCAGCTCCCCTACCCAGCTCCCCTAGACACTTCTGCCCTGGTCTGCATCCACCGGAATACAGCCCAGCTCCCCTAGAATCTTCTGCCCTCGCATCCACCGGAATACAGCCCAGCTCCCCTAGACACTTCTGCCCTAGTCTGCATCCACCGGAATACAGCCCAGCTCCCCCCTAGACACTCCTGCCCTGGTCTGCATCCACCGGAATACAGCCCAGCTCCCCTACCCAGCTCCCCTAGACACGTCTGCCCTCATCTGCAACCACCAGAATACAGCCCAGGTCCCCTAGACACTTTTGCCCTCGCATCCACCGGAATACAGCTCACCTCCCCTACCCAGCTCCCCTAGACACTTGTACCCTCATCTGCATCCACCAGAATACAGCCCACCTCCCCCTAGACATTTCTGCTCTCATCTGCATCCATCGGAATACAGCCCAGCTCACCTAGACACTTCTGCCCTGGTCTGCATCCACCGGAATACAGCCCAGCTCCCCTAGACACTTCTGCCCTGGTCTGCATCCACCGGAATACAGCCCAGCTCCCCCTAGACACTTCCGCCCTGGTCTGCATCCACCAGAATACAGCACAACTCCCCCCTAGACACTTCTGCCCTGGTCTGCATCCACCGGAATACAGCCCAGCTCCCCTAGACACTTCTGCCCTGGTCTGCACCCACCGGAATACAGCCCAGCTCCCCCCTAGACACTTCTGCGCTCATCTGCATCCACCGGAACACAGCCCACCTCCCCCCTAGACACTTCTGCCCTGGTCTGCATCCACCGGAATACAGCCCAGCTCCCCTAGACACTTCTGCCCTGGTCTGCATCCACCGGAATACAGCCCAGCTCCCCTAGACACTTCTGCCCTCGCATCCACCGGAATACAGCCCAGCTCTCCTAGACACTTCTGCCCTGGTCTGCATCCACCTGAATACAGCCCAGCTCCCCCCTAGACACTTCTGCCCTGGTCTGCATCCACCGGAATACAGCCCAGCTCCCCTAGACACTTCTGCCCTCGCATCCACCGGAATACAGCCCAGCTCCTCTAGACACTTCTGCCCTGGTCTGCATCCATCTGAATACAGCCCAGCTCCCCTAGACACTTCTGCGCTCATCTGCATCCACCGGAATACAGCCCAGCTCCCCCCTAGACACTTCTGCCCTCGCATCCACCGGAATACAGCCCAGCTCCCCGATACACTTCTGCCCTGGTCTGCATCCACCGGAATACAGCCCAGCTCCCCTAGACACTTCTGCCCTGGTCTGCATCCACCGGAATACAGCCCAGCTCCCCCCTAGACACTTCTGCCCTGGTCTGCATCCACCGGAATACAGCCCAACTCCACCCTAGACACTTCTGCCCTGGTCTGCATCCACCGGAATACAGCCCAGCTCCCCTAGACACTTCTTCCCTCGCATCCACCGGAATACACCCCAGCTCCCCTAGACACTTCTGCCCTGGTCTGCATCCACCGGAATACAGCCCAGCTCCCCCCTAGACACTTCTGCCCTGGTCTGCATCCACCGGAATACAGCCCAGCTCCCCGATACACTTCTGCCCTGGTCTGCATCCACCGGAATACAGGCCAGCTCCCCTAGACACTTCTGCACTGGTCTGCATCCACCGGAATACAGCCCAGCTCCCCCCTAGACACTTCTGCCCTGGTTTGCATCCACCGGAATACAGCCCAACTCCACCCTAGACACTTCTGCCCTGGTCTGCATCCACCGGAATACAGCCCAGCTCCCCTAGACACTTCTGCCCTGGTCTGCATCCACCGGAATACAGCCCAGCTCCCCCCTAGACACTTCTGCCCTGGTCTGCATCCACCGGAATACAGCCCAGCTCCCCCCTAGACACTTCTGCCCTGGTCTGCATCTACCGGAAAACAGCCCAGCTCCCCTAGAAACTTCTGCCTTTGCATCCAACGGAATACAGCCCAGCTCCCCAAGACACTTCTGCCCTGGTCTGCATCCACCATAGTACAGCCCAGCTCCCCCCTAGACACTTCTGCCCTCATCTGCATCCAACGGAATACAGCCCAGCTCCCCTACCCAGCTCCCCTAGACACTTCTGCCCTCATCTGCATCCAACGGAATACAGCCCAACTCCCCTACCCAGCTCCCCTAGACACTTCTGCTCTCATCTGCATCCACCGGAATACAGCCCACCTCCTACCCAGCTCCCCTAGACACTTCTGCCCTCGCATCCACCGGAATACAGCCCACCTCTGCCATAGACACTTCTGCGCTCATCTGTATCCACCGGAGTGCAGCCCACCTCCCCCCTAGACACTTCTGCGCTCATCTGCATCCACCGGAATACAGCCCAGCTCCCCTAGACACTTCTGCCCTCGTCTGCATCCACCGGAATACGGCCCAGCTCCCCTAGACACTTCTGCGCTCGTCTGCATCCACCGGAATACAGCCCAGCTCCCCTAGACACTTCTGCCCTCATCTGCATCCAGCGAAATACAGCCCACCTCCCCCCTAGACACTTCTGCTCTCATCTGCATCAACCGGAATACAGCCCAGCTCCCCCCTAGACACTTCTGCCCTGGTCTGCATCCATCGGAATACAGCCCACCTCCCCCCTAGACACTTCTGCTCTCATCTGCATCCACCGGAGTACAGCCCACCTCCCCCCTAGACACTTCTGCGCTCATCTGCATCCCCCGGAATACAGCCCAGCTCCCCTAGACATTTCTGCCCTCATCTGCATCCAGCGAAATACAGCCCACCTCCCCCCTAGACACTTCTGCTCTCATCTGCATCCACCGGAGTACAGCCCACCTCCCCCCTAGACACTTCTGCTCTCATCTGCATCCAACGGAGTACAGCCCAGCTCCCCTAGACACTTCTGCCCTCATCTGCATCCCCCGCAATACAGCCCAGCTCCCCTAGACACTTCTGCCCTCATCTGCATCCACCGGAATACGGCCCAGCTCCCCTAGACACTTCTGCCGTGGTCTGCATCCAGCGAAATACAGCCCAGCTCCCCTAGACACATCTGCCCTCGCATCCACCGGAATACAGCCCAGCTCCCCTAGAAACTTCTGCCTTTGCATCCACCGGAATACAGCCCAGCTCCCCCCTAGACACTTCTGCCCTGGTCTGCATCCACCGTAGTACAGCCCAGCTCCCCTACCCAACTCCGCTAGACACTTCTGCCCTGGTCTGCATCCACCGGAATACAGCACAGGTCCCCTAGACACTTCTGCCCTCGCATCCACCGGAATACAGCCCAGCTCCCCTACCCAGCTCCCCTAGACACTTCTGCCCTGGTCTGCATCCACCGGAATACAGCCCAGCTGCCCTAGACATTTCTGCCCTCGTCTGCATCCAACGGAATACAGCCCAGCTCCCCTACCCAGCTCCCCTAGACACTTCTGCCCTGGCCTGCATCCAACGGAATACAGCCCAGCTCCCCTACCCAGCTCCCCTAGACACTTCTGCCCTCATCTGCATCCAACGGAATACAGCCCAGCTCCCCTACCCAGCTCCCCTATACACTTCTGCCCTCATCTGCATCCAACGGAATACAGCCCAGCTCCCCTACCCAGCTCCCTTAGACACTTCTGCTCTCATCTGCATCCACCGGAATACAGCCCACCTCCTACCCAGCTCCCCTAGACACTTCTGCCCTCGCATCCACCGGAATACAGCCCACCTCTGCCATAGACACTTCTGCTCAGCTCCCCTAGACACTTCTGCCCTCGTCTGCATCCACCGGAATACGGCCCAGCTCCCCTAGACACTTCTGCCCTCGTCTGCATCCACCGGAATACGGCCCACCTCCCCAAGACACTTCTGCTCTCATCTGCATCCAACGGAATACAGCCCAGCTCCCCTAGACACTTCTGCGCTCGTCTGCATCCACCGGAATACGGCCCAGCTCCCCTAGACACTTCTGCCCTCGTCTGCATCCACCGGAATACGGCCCAGCTCCCCTATACACTTCTGCCCTGGTCTGCATCCACCGAAATACAGCCGCGCTCCCCTAGACACTTCTGCCCTGGTCTGCATCCACCGGAATACAGCCCAGCTCCCCCCTAGACACTTCTGCCCAGGTCTGCATCCACCGGAATACAGCCCAACTCCCCCCTAGACACTTCTGCCCTGGTCTGCATCCACCGGAATACAGCCGAGCTCCCCTAGACACTTCTGCCCTCGCATCCACCGGAATGCAGCCCAGCTCCCCTAGACACTTCTGCCCTGGTCTGCATCCACCGGAATACAGCCCAGCTCCCCCCTAGACACTTCTGCCCAGGTCTGCATCCACCGGAATACAGCCCAACTCCCCCCTAGACACTTCTGCCCTGGTCTGCATCCACCGGAATACAGCCGAGCTCCCCTAGACACTTCTGCCCTCGCATCCACCGGAATGCAGCCCACCTCCCCTAGACACTTCTGCCCTGGTCTGCATCCACCGGAATACAGCCCAGCTCCCCCCTAGACACTTCTGCCCTGGTCTGCATCCATCGGATTACAGCCCAGCTCCCCAAGACACTTCTGCCCTCATCTGCATCCACCGAAATGCAGCCCACCTCCCCCCTAGACACTTCTGCTCTCATCTGCATCCACCGGAATACAACCCACCTCCCCCCTAGACACTTCTGCTCTCATCTGCATCCACCGGAGTACAGCCCACCTCCCCCCTAGACACTTCTGCGCTCAATTGCATCCCCCGGAATACAGCCCAGCTCCCCTAGACACTTCTGCCCTCATCTGCATCCAGCGAAATACATCCCACCTCCCCCCTAGACACTTCTGCTCTCATCTGCATCCACCGGAATATGGCCCAGCTCCCCTAGACACTTCTGCCCTGGTCTGCATCCACCGGAATACAGCCCAGCTCCCCCTAGACACTTCTGCCCTGGTCTGCATCCACCGGAATACAGCCCAGCTCCCCCCTAGACACTTCTGCCCAGGTCTGCATCCACCGGAATACAGCCGAGCTCCCCTAGACACTTCTGCCCTCGCATCCACCGGAATGCAGCCCAGCTCCCCTAGACACTTCTGCCCTGGTCTGCATCCACCGGAATACAGCCCAGCTCCCCCCTAGACACTTCTGCCCTGGTCTGCATCCATCGGATTACAGCCCAGCTCCCCAAGACACTTCTGCCCTCATCTGCATCCACCGAAATGCAGCCCACCTCCCCCCTAGACACTTCTGCTCTCATCTGCATCCACCGGAATACAACCCACCTCCCCCCTAGACACTTCTGCTCTCATCTGCATCCACCGGAGTACAGCCCACCTCCCCCCTAGACACTTCTGCGCTCAATTGCATCCCCCGGAATACAGCCCAGCTCCCCTAGACACTTCTGCCCTCATCTGCATCCAGCGAAATACATCCCACCTCCCCCCTAGACACTTCTGCTCTCATCTGCATCCACCGGAATACGGCCCAGCTCCCCTAGACACTTCTGCCCTGGTCTGCATCCACCGGAATACAGCCCAGCTCCCCCCTAGACACTTCTGCCCTGGTCTGCATCCACCGGAATACAGCCCAGCTCCCCCCTAGACACTTCTGCCCAGGTCTGCATCCACCGGAATACAGCCGAGCTCCCCTAGACACTTCTGCCCTCGCATCCACCGGAATACAGCCCAGCTCCCCTAGACACTTCTGCCCTGGTCTGCATCCACCGGAATACAGCCCAGCTCCCCCCTAGACACTTCTGCCCTGGTCTGCATCCATCGGAATACAGCCCAGCTCCCCTAGAAACTTCTGCCCTCGCATCCAACGGAATACAGCCCACCTCCCCCCTAGACACTTCTGCTCTCATCTGCATCCACCGGAGTACAGCCCACCTCCCCCCTAGACACTTCTGCTCTCATCTGCATCCACCGGAGTACAGCCCACCTCCCCCCTAGACACTTCTGCGCTCATCTGCATCCCCCGGAATACAGCCCAGCTCCCCTAGACACTTCTGCCCTCGCATCCACCGGAATACAGCCCAGCTCCCCTACCCAGCTCCCCTAGACACTTCTGCCCTGGTCTGCATCCACCGGAATACAGCCCAGCTCCCGTAGACACTTCTGCCCTGGTCTGCATCCACCGTAGTACAGCCCAGCTCCCCTACCCAGCTCCCCTAGACACTTCTGCCCTGGTCTGCATCCACCGGAATACAGCCCAGCTCCCCTAGACACTTCTGCCCTGGTCTGCATCCACCGGAATACAGCCCAGCTCCCCTAGACACTTCTGCCCTCGTCTGCATCCAACGGAATACAGCCCAGCTCCCCTACCCAGCTCCCCTAGACACTTCTGCCCTCATCTGCATCCACCAGAATACAGCACAGGTCCCCTAGACACTTCTGCCCTCGCATCCACCGGAATACAGCCCAGCTCCCCTAGACACTTCTGCCCTCGCATCCACCGGAATACAGCCCAGCTCCCCTACCCAGCTCCCCTAGACACTTCTGCCCTCATCTGCATCCAACGGAATACAGCCCAGCTCCCCTACCCAGCTCCCCTAGACACTTCTGCCCTCGCATCCACCGGAATACGGCCCAGCTCCGCTAGACACTTCTGCTCTTATCTGCATCCACCGGAATACGGCCCAGCTCCCCTAGACACTTCTGCCCTCGTCTGCATCCACCGGAATACGGCCCAGCTCCCCTAGACACTTCTGCGCTCGTCTGCATCCACCGGAATACGGCCCAGCTCCCCTAGACACTTCTGCCCTCGTCTGCATCCACCGGAATACGGCCCAGCTCCCCTATACACTTCTGCCCTGGTCTGCATCCACCGAAATACAGCCCAGCTCCCCTAGACACTTCTGCCCTGGTCTGCATCCACCGGAATACAGCCCAGCTCCCCCCTAGACACTTCTGCCCAGGTCTGCATCCACCGGAATACAGCCCAACTCCCCCCTAGGCACTTCTGCCCTGGTCTGCATCCACCGGAATACAGCCGAGCTCCCCTAGACACTTCTGCCCTCGCATCCACCGAAATACAGCCCAGCTCCCCTAGACACTTCTGCCCTGGTCTGCATCCACCGGAATACAGCCCAGCTCCCCCCTAGACACTTCTGCCCTGGTCTGCATCCACCGAAATACAGCCCACCTCCCCCCTAGACACTTCTGCTCTCATCTCCATCCACCGGAATACAGCCCACCTCCCCCCTAGACACTTCTGCTCTCATCTGCATCCACCGGAGTACAGCCCACCTCCCCCTAGACACTTCTGCGCTCAATTCCATCCCCCGGAATACAGCCCAGCTCCCCTAGACACTTCTGCCCTCATCTGCATCCAGCGAAATACAGCCCACCTCCCCCCTAGACACTTCTGCTCTCATCTGCATCCACCGGAATACGGCCCAGCTCCCCTAGACACTTCTGCCCTGGTCTGCATCCACCGGAATACAGCCCAGCTCCCCCCTAGACACTTCTGCCCAGGTCTGCATCCACCGGAATACAGCCCAACTCCCCCCTAGACACTTCTGCCCTGGTCTGCATCCACCGGAATACAGCCGAGCTCCCCTAGACACTTCTGCCCTCGCATCCACCGGAATACAGCCCAGCTCCCCTCCACACTTCTGCCCTGGTCTGCATCCACCGGAATACAGCCCAGCTCCCCCCTAGACACTTCTGCCCTGGTCTGCATCCATCGGAATACAGCCCAGCTCCCCTAGAAACTTCTGCCCTCGCATCCAACGGAATACAGCCCACCTCCCCCCTAGACACTTCTGCTCTCATCTGCATCCACCGGAGTACAGCCCACCTCCCCCCTAGACACTTCTGCTCTCATCTGCATCCACCGGAGTACAGCCCACCTCCCCCCTAGACACTTCTGCGCTCATCTGCATCCCCCGGAATACGGCCCACTCCCCTGGACACTTCTGCCCTCATCTGCATCCAGCGAAATACAGCCCACCTCCCCCCTAGACACTTCTGCTCTCATCTGCATCCACCAGAATACAGCCCAGCTCCCCAAGACACTTCTGCCCTCATCTGCATCCCCCGGAATACAGCCCAGCTCCCCTAGACACTTCTGCCCTCATCTGCATCCAGCCGAATACAGCCCAGCTCCCCAAGACACTTCTGCCCTCATCTGCATCCAACGGAATACAGCCCAGCTCCCCAAGACACTTCTGCTCTCATCTGCATCCAACGGAATACAGCCCAGCTCCCCTAGACACTTCTGCCCTGGTCTGCACCCACCGGAATACAGCCCAGCTCCCCACTAGACACTTCTGCCCTCGTCTGCATCCACCGGAATACGGCCCAGCTCCCCTATACACTTCTGCCCTGGTCTGCATCGACCGGAATACAGCCCACGTCCCCCCTAGACACTTCTGCTCTCATCTGCATCCACCGGAATACAGCCCACCCCCCCCCCCCAGACACTTCTGCTCTCATCTGCATCCACCGGAATACGGCCCAGCTCCCCTAGACACTTCTGCTCTCATCTGCATCCAACGGAATACAGCCCAGCTCCCCTAGACACTTCTGCCCTGGTCTGCACCCACCGGAATACAGCCCAGCTCCCCACTAGACACTTCTGCCCTCATCTGCATCCAACGGAATACAGCCCAGCTCCCCAAGACACTTCTGCTCTCATCTGCATCCAACGGAATACAGCCCAGCTCCCCTAGACACTTCTGCCCTGGTCTGCACCCACCGGAATACAGCCCAGCTCCCCACTAGACACTTCTGCCCTCGTCTGCATCCACCGGAATACGGCCCAGCTCCCCTATACACTTCTGCCCTGGTCTGCATCGACCGGAATACAGCCCACGTCCCCCCTGGACACTTCTGCTCTCATCTGCATCCACAGGAATACAGCCCCCCCCCCCAGACACTTCTGCTCTCATCTGCATCCACCGGAATACGGCCCAGCTCCCCTAGACACTTCTGCTCTCATCTGCATCCAACGGAATACAGCCCAGCTCCCCCCTAGACACTTCTGCCCTGGTCTGCATCCATCGGATTACAGCCCAGCTCCCCAAGACACTTCTGCCCTCATCTGCATCCACCGAAATGCAGCCCACCTCCCCCCTAGACACTTCTGCTCTCATCTGCATCCACCGGAATACAACCCACCTCCCCCCTAGACACTTCTGCTCTCATCTGCATCCACCGGAGTACAGCCCACCTCCCCCCTAGACACTTCTGCGCTCAATTGCATCCCCCGGAATACAGCCCAGCTCCCCTAGACACTTCTGCCCTCATCTGCATCCAGCGAAATACATCCCACCTCCCCCCTAGACACTTCTGCTCTCATCTGCATCCACCGGAATACGGCCCAGCTCCCCTAGACACTTCTGCCCTGGTCTGCATCCACCGGAATACAGCCCAGCTCCCCCCTAGACACTTCTGCCCTGGTCTGCATCCACCGGAATACAGCCCAGCTCCCCCCTAGACACTTCTGCCCAGGTCTGCATCCACCGGAATACAGCCGAGCTCCCCTAGACACTTCTGCCCTCGCATCCACCGGAATACAGCCCAGCTCCCCTAGACACTTCTGCCCTGGTCTGCATCCACCGGAATACAGCCCAGCTCCCCCCTAGACACTTCTGCCCTGGTCTGCATCCATCGGAATACAGCCCAGCTCCCCTAGAAACTTCTGCCCTCGCATCCAACGGAATACAGCCCACCTCCCCCCTAGACACTTCTGCTCTCATCTGCATCCACCGGAGTACAGCCCACCTCCCCCCTAGACACTTCTGCTCTCATCTGCATCCACCGGAGTACAGCCCACCTCCCCCCTAGACACTTCTGCGCTCATCTGCATCCCCCGGAATACAGCCCAGCTCCCCTAGACACTTCTGCCCTCGCATCCACCGGAATACAGCCCAGCTCCCCTACCCAGCTCCCCTAGACACTTCTGCCCTGGTCTGCATCCACCGGAATACAGCCCAGCTCCCGTAGACACTTCTGCCCTGGTCTGCATCCACCGTAGTACAGCCCAGCTCCCCTACCCAGCTCCCCTAGACACTTCTGCCCTGGTCTGCATCCACCGGAATACAGCCCAGCTCCCCTAGACACTTCTGCCCTGGTCTGCATCCACCGGAATACAGCCCAGCTCCCCTAGACACTTCTGCCCTCGTCTGCATCCAACGGAATACAGCCCAGCTCCCCTACCCAGCTCCCCTAGACACTTCTGCCCTCATCTGCATCCACCAGAATACAGCACAGGTCCCCTAGACACTTCTGCCCTCGCATCCACCGGAATACAGCCCAGCTCCCCTAGACACTTCTGCCCTCGCATCCACCGGAATACAGCCCAGCTCCCCTACCCAGCTCCCCTAGACACTTCTGCCCTCATCTGCATCCAACGGAATACAGCCCAGCTCCCCTACCCAGCTCCCCTAGACACTTCTGCCCTCGCATCCACCGGAATACGGCCCAGCTCCGCTAGACACTTCTGCTCTTATCTGCATCCACCGGAATACGGCCCAGCTCCCCTAGACACTTCTGCCCTCGTCTGCATCCACCGGAATACGGCCCAGCTCCCCTAGACACTTCTGCGCTCGTCTGCATCCACCGGAATACGGCCCAGCTCCCCTAGACACTTCTGCCCTCGTCTGCATCCACCGGAATACGGCCCAGCTCCCCTATACACTTCTGCCCTGGTCTGCATCCACCGAAATACAGCCCAGCTCCCCTAGACACTTCTGCCCTGGTCTGCATCCACCGGAATACAGCCCAGCTCCCCCCTAGACACTTCTGCCCAGGTCTGCATCCACCGGAATACAGCCCAACTCCCCCCTAGACACTTCTGCCCTGGTCTGCATCCACCGGAATACAGCCGAGCTCCCCTAGACACTTCTGCCCTCGCATCCACCGAAATACAGCCCAGCTCCCCTAGACACTTCTGCCCTGGTCTGCATCCACCGGAATACAGCCCAGCTCCCCCCTAGACACTTCTGCCCTGGTCTGCATCCACCGAAATACAGCCCACCTCCCCCCTAGACACTTCTGCTCTCATCTCCATCCACCGGAATACAGCCCACCTCCCCCCTAGACACTTCTGCGCTCATCTGCATCCCCCGGAATACAGCCCAGCTCCCCTAGACACTTCTGCCCTCATCTGCATCCAGCGAAATACAGCCCACCTCCCCCCTAGACACTTCTGCTCTCATCTGCATCCACCGGAATACAGCCCAGCTCCCCTACCCAGCTCCCCTAGACACTTCTGCCCTGGTCTGCATCCACCGGAATACAGCCCAGCTCCCGTAGACACTTCTGCCCTGGTCTGCATCCACCGTAGTACAGCCCAGCTCCCCTACCCAGCTCCCCTAGACACTTCTGCCCTGGTCTGCATCCACCGGAATACAGCCCAGCTCCCCTAGACACTTCTGCCCTGGTCTGCATCCACCGGAATACAGCCCAGCTCCCCTAGACACTTCTGCCCTCGTCTGCATCCAACGGAATACAGCCCAGCTCCCCTACCCAGCTCCCCTAGACACTTCTGCCCTCATGTGCATCCACCAGAATACAGCACAGGTCCCCTAGACACTTCTGCCCTCGCATCCACCGGAATACAGCCCAGCTCCCCTAGACACTTCTGCCCTCGCATCCACCGGAATACAGCCCAGCTCCCCTACCCAGCTCCCCTAGACACTTCTGCCCTCATCTGCATCCAACGGAATACAGCCCAGCTCCCCTACCCAGCTCCCCTAGACACTTCTGCCCTCGCATCCACCGGAATACGGCCCAGCTCCGCTAGACACTTCTGCTCTTATCTGCATCCACCGGAATACGGCCCAGCTCCCCTAGACACTTCTGCCCTCGTCTGCATCCACCGGAATACGGCCCAGCTCCCCTAGACACTTCTGCCCTCGTCTGCATCCACCGGAATACGGCCCAGCTCCCCTATACACTTCTGCCCTGGTCTGCATCCACCGAAATACAGCCCAGCTCCCCTAGACACTTCTGCCCTGGTCTGCATCCACCGGAATACAGCCCAGCTCCCCCCTAGACACTTCTGCCCAGGTCTGCATCCACCGGAATACAGCCCAACTCCCCCCTAGACACTTCTGCCCTGGTCTGCATCCACCGGAATACAGCCCAGCTCCCCTATACACTTCTGCCCTGGTCTGCATCCACCGAAATACAGCCCAGCTCCCCTAGACACTTCTGCCCTGGTCTGCATCCACCGGAATACAGCCCAGCTCCCCCCTAGACACTTCTGCCCAGGTCTGCATCCACCGGAATACAGCCCAACTCCCCCCTAGACACTTCTGCCCTGGTCTGCATCCACCGGAATACAGCCGAGCTCCCCTAGACACTTCTGCCCTCGCATCCACCGGAATACAGCCCAGCTCCCCTAGACACTTCTGCCCTGGTCTGCATCCACCGGAATACAGCCCAGCTCCCCCCTAGACACTTCTGCCCTGGTCTGCATCCACCGAAATACAGCCCACCTCCCCCCTAGACACTTCTGCTCCCATCTCCATCCACCGGAATACAGCCCACCTCCCCCCTCGACACTTCTGCTCTCATCTGCATCCACCGGAGTACAGCCCACCTCCCCCCTAGACACTTCTGCGCTCAATTCCATCCCCCGGAATACAGCCCAGCTCCCCTAGACACTTCTGCCCTCATCTGCATCCAGCGAAATACAGCCCACCTCCCCCCTAGACACTTCTGCTCTCATCTGCATCCACCGGAATACGGCCCAGCTCCCCTAGACACTTCTGCCCTGGTCTGCATCCACCGGAATACAGCCCAGCTCCCCCCTAGACACTTCTGCCCAGGTCTGCATCCACCGGAATACAGCCCAACTCCCCCCTAGACACTTCTGCCCTGGTCTGCATCCACCGGAATACAGCCGAGCTCCCCTAGACACTTCTGCCCTCGCATCCACCGGAATGCAGCCCAGCTCCCCTAGACACTTCTGCCCTGGTCTGCATCCACCGGAATACAGCCCAGCTCCCCCCTAGACACTTCTGCCCTGGTCTGCATCCATCGGATTACAGCCCAGCTCCCCAAGACACTTCTGCCCTCATCTGCATCCACCGAAATGCAGCCCACCTCCCCCCTAGACACTTCTGCTCTCATCTGCATCCACCGGAATACAACCCACCTCCCCCCTAGACACTTCTGCTCTCATCTGCATCCACCGGAGTACAGCCCACCTCCCCCCTAGACACTTCTGCGCTCAATTGCATCCCCCGGAATACAGCCCAGCTCCCCTAGACACTTCTGCCCTCATCTGCATCCAGCGAAATACATCCCACCTCCCCCCTAGACACTTCTGCTCTCATCTGCATCCACCGGAATACGGCCCAGCTCCCCTAGACACTTCTGCCCTGGTCTGCATCCACCGGAATACAGCCCAGCTCCCCCCTAGACACTTCTGCCCTGGTCTGCATCCACCGGAATACAGCCCAGCTCCCCCCTAGACACTTCTGCCCAGGTCTGCATCCACCGGAATACAGCCGAGCTCCCCTAGACACTTCTGCCCTCGCATCCACCGGAATACAGCCCAGCTCCCCTAGACACTTCTGCCCTGGTCTGCATCCACCGGAATACAGCCCAGCTCCCCCCTAGACACTTCTGCCCTGGTCTGCATCCATCGGAATACAGCCCAGCTCCCCTAGAAACTTCTGCCCTCGCATCCAACGGAATACAGCCCACCTCCCCCCTAGACACTTCTGCTCTCATCTGCATCCACCGGAGTACAGCCCACCTCCCCCCTAGACACTTCTGCTCTCATCTGCATCCACCGGAGTACAGCCCACCTCCCCCCTAGACACTTCTGCGCTCATCTGCATCCCCCGGAATACAGCCCAGCTCCCCTAGACACTTCTGCCCTCGCATCCACCGGAATACAGCCCAGCTCCCCTACCCAGCTCCCCTAGACACTTCTGCCCTGGTCTGCATCCACCGGAATACAGCCCAGCTCCCGTAGACACTTCTGCCCTGGTCTGCATCCACCGTAGTACAGCCCAGCTCCCCTACCCAGCTCCCCTAGACACTTCTGCCCTGGTCTGCATCCACCGGAATACAGCCCAGCTCCCCTAGACACTTCTGCCCTGGTCTGCATCCACCGGAATACAGCCCAGCTCCCCTAGACACTTCTGCCCTCGTCTGCATCCAACGGAATACAGCCCAGCTCCCCTACCCAGCTCCCCTAGACACTTCTGCCCTCATCTGCATCCACCAGAATACAGCACAGGTCCCCTAGACACTTCTGCCCTCGCATCCACCGGAATACAGCCCAGCTCCCCTAGACACTTCTGCCCTCGCATCCACCGGAATACAGCCCAGCTCCCCTACCCAGCTCCCCTAGACACTTCTGCCCTCATCTGCATCCAACGGAATACAGCCCAGCTCCCCTACCCAGCTCCCCTAGACACTTCTGCCCTCGCATCCACCGGAATACGGCCCAGCTCCGCTAGACACTTCTGCTCTTATCTGCATCCACCGGAATACGGCCCAGCTCCCCTAGACACTTCTGCCCTCGTCTGCATCCACCGGAATACGGCCCAGCTCCCCTAGACACTTCTGCGCTCGTCTGCATCCACCGGAATACGGCCCAGCTCCCCTAGACACTTCTGCCCTCGTCTGCATCCACCGGAATACGGCCCAGCTCCCCTATACACTTCTGCCCTGGTCTGCATCCACCGAAATACAGCCCAGCTCCCCTAGACACTTCTGCCCTGGTCTGCATCCACCGGAATACAGCCCAGCTCCCCCCTAGACACTTCTGCCCAGGTCTGCATCCACCGGAATACAGCCCAACTCCCCCCTAGACACTTCTGCCCTGGTCTGCATCCACCGGAATACAGCCGAGCTCCCCTAGACACTTCTGCCCTCGCATCCACCGAAATACAGCCCAGCTCCCCTAGACACTTCTGCCCTGGTCTGCATCCACCGGAATACAGCCCAGCTCCCCCCTAGACACTTCTGCCCTGGTCTGCATCCACCGAAATACAGCCCACCTCCCCCCTAGACACTTCTGCTCTCATCTCCATCCACCGGAATACAGCCCACCTCCCCCCTAGACACTTCTGCTCTCATCTGCATCCACCGGAGTACAGCCCACCTCCCCCTAGACACTTCTGCGCTCAATTCCATCCCCCGGAATACAGCCCAGCTCCCCTAGACACTTCTGCCCTCATCTGCATCCAGCGAAATACAGCCCACCTCCCCCCTAGACACTTCTGCTCTCATCTGCATCCACCGGAATACGGCCCAGCTCCCCTAGACACTTCTGCCCTGGTCTGCATCCACCGGAATACAGCCCAGCTCCCCCCTAGACACTTCTGCCCAGGTCTGCATCCACCGGAATACAGCCCAACTCCCCCCTAGACACTTCTGCCCTGGTCTGCATCCACCGGAATACAGCCGAGCTCCCCTAGACACTTCTGCCCTCGCATCCACCGGAATACAGCCCAGCTCCCCTCCACACTTCTGCCCTGGTCTGCATCCACCGGAATACAGCCCAGCTCCCCCCTAGACACTTCTGCCCTGGTCTGCATCCATCGGAATACAGCCCAGCTCCCCTAGAAACTTCTGCCCTCGCATCCAACGGAATACAGCCCACCTCCCCCCTAGACACTTCTGCTCTCATCTGCATCCACCGGAGTACAGCCCACCTCCCCCCTAGACACTTCTGCTCTCATCTGCATCCACCGGAGTACAGCCCACCTCCCCCCTAGACACTTCTGCGCTCATCTGCATCCCCCGGAATACGGCCCACTCCCCTGGACACTTCTGCCCTCATCTGCATCCAGCGAAATACAGCCCACCTCCCCCCTAGACACTTCTGCTCTCATCTGCATCCACCAGAATACAGCCCAGCTCCCCAAGACACTTCTGCCCTCATCTGCATCCCCCGGAATACAGCCCAGCTCCCCTAGACACTTCTGCCCTCATCTGCATCCAGCCGAATACAGCCCAGCTCCCCAAGACACTTCTGCCCTCATCTGCATCCAACGGAATACAGCCCAGCTCCCCAAGACACTTCTGCTCTCATCTGCATCCAACGGAATACAGCCCAGCTCCCCTAGACACTTCTGCCCTGGTCTGCACCCACCGGAATACAGCCCAGCTCCCCACTAGACACTTCTGCCCTCGTCTGCATCCACCGGAATACGGCCCAGCTCCCCTATACACTTCTGCCCTGGTCTGCATCGACCGGAATACAGCCCACGTCCCCCCTAGACACTTCTGCTCTCATCTGCATCCACCGGAATACAGCCCACCCCCCCCCCCCCCCCAGACACTTCTGCTCTCATCTGCATCCACCGGAATACGGCCCAGCTCCCCTAGACACTTCTGCTCTCATCTGCATCCAACGGAATACAGCCCAGCTCCCCTAGACACTTCTGCCCTGGTCTGCACCCACCGGAATACAGCCCAGCTCCCCACTAGACACTTCTGCCCTCATCTGCATCCAACGGAATACAGCCCAGCTCCCCAAGACACTTCTGCTCTCATCTGCATCCAACGGAATACAGCCCAGCTCCCCTAGACACTTCTGCCCTGGTCTGCACCCACCGGAATACAGCCCAGCTCCCCACTAGACACTTCTGCCCTCGTCTGCATCCACCGGAATACGGCCCAGCTCCCCTATACACTTCTGCCCTGGTCTGCATCGACCGGAATACAGCCCACGTCCCCCCTGGACACTTCTGCTCTCATCTGCATCCACAGGAATACAGCCCCCCCCCCCAGACACTTCTGCTCTCATCTGCATCCACCGGAATACGGCCCAGCTCCCCTAGACACTTCTGCTCTCATCTGCATCCAACGGAATACAGCCCAGCTCCCCCCTAGACACTTCTGCCCTGGTCTGCATCCATCGGATTACAGCCCAGCTCCCCAAGACACTTCTGCCCTCATCTGCATCCACCGAAATGCAGCCCACCTCCCCCCTAGACACTTCTGCTCTCATCTGCATCCACCGGAATACAACCCACCTCCCCCCTAGACACTTCTGCTCTCATCTGCATCCACCGGAGTACAGCCCACCTCCCCCCTAGACACTTCTGCGCTCAATTGCATCCCCCGGAATACAGCCCAGCTCCCCTAGACACTTCTGCCCTCATCTGCATCCAGCGAAATACATCCCACCTCCCCCCTAGACACTTCTGCTCTCATCTGCATCCACCGGAATACGGCCCAGCTCCCCTAGACACTTCTGCCCTGGTCTGCATCCACCGGAATACAGCCCAGCTCCCCCCTAGACACTTCTGCCCTGGTCTGCATCCACCGGAATACAGCCCAGCTCCCCCCTAGACACTTCTGCCCAGGTCTGCATCCACCGGAATACAGCCGAGCTCCCCTAGACACTTCTGCCCTCGCATCCACCGGAATACAGCCCAGCTCCCCTAGACACTTCTGCCCTGGTCTGCATCCACCGGAATACAGCCCAGCTCCCCCCTAGACACTTCTGCCCTGGTCTGCATCCATCGGAATACAGCCCAGCTCCCCTAGAAACTTCTGCCCTCGCATCCAACGGAATACAGCCCACCTCCCCCCTAGACACTTCTGCTCTCATCTGCATCCACCGGAGTACAGCCCACCTCCCCCCTAGACACTTCTGCTCTCATCTGCATCCACCGGAGTACAGCCCACCTCCCCCCTAGACACTTCTGCGCTCATCTGCATCCCCCGGAATACAGCCCAGCTCCCCTAGACACTTCTGCCCTCGCATCCACCGGAATACAGCCCAGCTCCCCTACCCAGCTCCCCTAGACACTTCTGCCCTGGTCTGCATCCACCGGAATACAGCCCAGCTCCCGTAGACACTTCTGCCCTGGTCTGCATCCACCGTAGTACAGCCCAGCTCCCCTACCCAGCTCCCCTAGACACTTCTGCCCTGGTCTGCATCCACCGGAATACAGCCCAGCTCCCCTAGACACTTCTGCCCTGGTCTGCATCCACCGGAATACAGCCCAGCTCCCCTAGACACTTCTGCCCTCGTCTGCATCCAACGGAATACAGCCCAGCTCCCCTACCCAGCTCCCCTAGACACTTCTGCCCTCATCTGCATCCACCAGAATACAGCACAGGTCCCCTAGACACTTCTGCCCTCGCATCCACCGGAATACAGCCCAGCTCCCCTAGACACTTCTGCCCTCGCATCCACCGGAATACAGCCCAGCTCCCCTACCCAGCTCCCCTAGACACTTCTGCCCTCATCTGCATCCAACGGAATACAGCCCAGCTCCCCTACCCAGCTCCCCTAGACACTTCTGCCCTCGCATCCACCGGAATACGGCCCAGCTCCGCTAGACACTTCTGCTCTTATCTGCATCCACCGGAATACGGCCCAGCTCCCCTAGACACTTCTGCCCTCGTCTGCATCCACCGGAATACGGCCCAGCTCCCCTAGACACTTCTGCGCTCGTCTGCATCCACCGGAATACGGCCCAGCTCCCCTAGACACTTCTGCCCTCGTCTGCATCCACCGGAATACGGCCCAGCTCCCCTATACACTTCTGCCCTGGTCTGCATCCACCGAAATACAGCCCAGCTCCCCTAGACACTTCTGCCCTGGTCTGCATCCACCGGAATACAGCCCAGCTCCCCCCTAGACACTTCTGCCCAGGTCTGCATCCACCGGAATACAGCCCAACTCCCCCCTAGACACTTCTGCCCTGGTCTGCATCCACCGGAATACAGCCGAGCTCCCCTAGACACTTCTGCCCTCGCATCCACCGAAATACAGCCCAGCTCCCCTAGACACTTCTGCCCTGGTCTGCATCCACCGGAATACAGCCCAGCTCCCCCCTAGACACTTCTGCCCTGGTCTGCATCCACCGAAATACAGCCCACCTCCCCCCTAGACACTTCTGCTCTCATCTCCATCCACCGGAATACAGCCCACCTCCCCCCTAGACACTTCTGCGCTCATCTGCATCCCCCGGAATACAGCCCAGCTCCCCTAGACACTTCTGCCCTCATCTGCATCCAGCGAAATACAGCCCACCTCCCCCCTAGACACTTCTGCTCTCATCTGCATCCACCGGAATACAGCCCAGCTCCCCTACCCAGCTCCCCTAGACACTTCTGCCCTGGTCTGCATCCACCAGAATACAGCCCAGCTCCCGTAGACACTTCTGCCCTGGTCTGCATCCACCGTAGTACAGCCCAGCTCCCCTACCCAGCTCCCCTAGACACTTCTGCCCTGGTCTGCAACCACCGGAATACAGCCCAGCTCCCCTAGACACTTCTGCCCTGGTCTGCATCCAACGGAATACAGCCCAGCTCCCCTACCCAGCTCCCCTAGACACTTCTGCCCTCATGTGCATCCACCAGAATACAGCACAGGTCCCCTAGACACTTCTGCCCTCGCATCCACCGGAATACAGCCCAGCTCCCCTAGACACTTCTGCCCTCGCATCCACCGGAATACAGCCCAGCTCCCCTACCCAGCTCCCCTAGACACTTCTGCCCTCATCTGCATCCAACGGAATACAGCCCAGCTCCCCTACCCAGCTCCCCTAGACACTTCTGCCCTCGCATCCACCGGAATACGGCCCAGCTCCGCTAGACACTTCTGCTCTTATCTGCATCCACCGGAATACGGCCCAGCTCCCCTAGACACTTCTGCCCTCGTCTGCATCCACCGGAATACGGCCCAGCTCCCCTAGACACTTCTGCCCTCGTCTGCATCCACCGGAATACGGCCCAGCTCCCCTAGACACTTCTGCGCTCGTCTGCATCCACCGGAATACGGCCCAGCTCCCCTAGACACTTCTGCCCTCGTCTGCATCCACCGGAATACGGCCCAGCTCCCCTATACACTTCTGCCCTGGTCTGCATCCACCGAAATACAGCCCAGCTCCCCTAGACACTTCTGCCCTGGTCTGCATCCACCGGAATACAGCCCAGCTCCCCCCTAGACACTTCTGCCCAGGTCTGCATCCACCGGAATACAGCCCAACTCCCCCCTAGACACTTCTGCCCTGGTCTGCATCCACCGGAATACAGCCGAGCTCCCCTAGACACTTCTGCCCTCGCATCCACCGGAATACAGCCCAGCTCCCCTAGACACTTCTGCCCTGGTCTGCATCCACCGGAATACAGCCCAGCTCCCCCCTAGACACTTCTGCCCTGGTCTGCATCCACCGAAATACAGCCCACCTCCCCCCTAGACACTTCTGCTCCCATCTCCATCCACCGGAATACAGCCCACCTCCCCCCTAGACACTTCTGCTCTCATCTGCATCCACCGGAGTACAGCCCACCTCCCCCCTAGACACTTCTGCGCTCAATTCCATCCCCCGGAATACAGCCCAGCTCCCCTAGACACTTCTGCCCTCATCTGCATCCAGCGAAATACAGCCCACCTCCCCCCTAGACACTTCTGCTCTCATCTGCATCCACCGGAATACGGCCCAGCTCCCCTAGACACTTCTGCCCTGGTCTGCATCCACCGGAATACAGCCCAGCTCCCCCCTAGACACTTCTGCCCAGGTCTGCATCCACCGGAATACAGCCCAACTCCCCCCTAGACACTTCTGCCCTGGTCTGCATCCACCGGAATACAGCCGAGCTCCCCTAGACACTTCTGCCCTCGCATCCACCGGAATGCAGCCCAGCTCCCCTAGACACTTCTGCCCTGGTCTGCATCCACCGGAATACAGCCCAGCTCCCCCCTAGACACTTCTGCCCTGGTCTGCATCCATCGGATTACAGCCCAGCTCCCCAAGACACTTCTGCCCTCATCTGCATCCACCGAAATGCAGCCCACCTCCCCCCTAGACACTTCTGCTCTCATCTGCATCCACCGGAATACAACCCACCTCACCCCTAGACACTTCTGCTCTCATCTGCATCCACCGGAGTACAGCCCACCTCCCCCCTAGACACTTCTGCGCTCAATTGCATCCCCCGGAATACAGCCCAGCTCCCCTAGACACTTCTGCCCTCATCTGCATCCAGCGAAATACATCCCACCTCCCCCCTAGACACTTCTGCTCTCATCTGCATCCACCGGAATACGGCCCAGCTCCCCTAGACACTTCTGCCCTGGTCTGCATCCACCGGAATACAGCCCAGCTCCCCCCTAGACACTTCTGCCCTGGTCTGCATCCACCGGAATACAGCCCAGCTCCCCCCTAGACACTTCTGCCCAGGTCTGCATCCACCGGAATACAGCCGAGCTCCCCTAGACACTTCTGCCCTCGCATCCACCGGAATACAGCCCAGCTCCCCTAGACACTTCTGCCCTGGTCTGCATCCACCGGAATACAGCCCAGCTCCCCCCTAGACACTTCTGCCCTGGTCTGCATCCATCGGAATACAGCCCAGCTCCCCTAGAAACTTCTGCCCTCGCATCCAACGGAATACAGCCCACCTCCCCCCTAGACACTTCTGCTCTCATCTGCATCCACCGGAGTACAGCCCACCTCCCCCCTAGACACTTCTGCTCTCATCTGCATCCACCGGAGTACAGCCCACCTCCCCCCTAGACACTTCTGCGCTCATCTGCATCCCCCGGAATACAGCCCAGCTCCCCTAGACACTTCTGCCCTCGCATCCACCGGAATACAGCCCAGCTCCCCTACCCAGCTCCCCTAGACACTTCTGCCCTGGTCTGCATCCACCGGAATACAGCCCAGCTCCCGTAGACACTTCTGCCCTGGTCTGCATCCACCGTAGTACAGCCCAGCTCCCCTACCCAGCTCCCCTAGACACTTCTGCCCTGGTCTGCATCCACCGGAATACAGCCCAGCTCCCCTAGACACTTCTGCCCTGGTCTGCATCCACCGGAATACAGCCCAGCTCCCCTAGACACTTCTGCCCTCGTCTGCATCCAACGGAATACAGCCCAGCTCCCCTACCCAGCTCCCCTAGACACTTCTGCCCTCATCTGCATCCACCAGAATACAGCACAGGTCCCCTAGACACTTCTGCCCTCGCATCCACCGGAATACAGCCCAGCTCCCCTAGACACTTCTGCCCTCGCATCCACCGGAATACAGCCCAGCTCCCCTACCCAGCTCCCCTAGACACTTCTGCCCTCATCTGCATCCAACGGAATACAGCCCAGCTCCCCTACCCAGCTCCCCTAGACACTTCTGCCCTCGCATCCACCGGAATACGGCCCAGCTCCGCTAGACACTTCTGCTCTTATCTGCATCCACCGGAATACGGCCCAGCTCCCCTAGACACTTCTGCCCTCGTCTGCATCCACCGGAATACGGCCCAGCTCCCCTAGACACTTCTGCGCTCGTCTGCATCCACCGGAATACGGCCCAGCTCCCCTAGACACTTCTGCCCTCGTCTGCATCCACCGGAATACGGCCCAGCTCCCCTATACACTTCTGCCCTGGTCTGCATCCACCGAAATACAGCCCAGCTCCCCTAGACACTTCTGCCCTGGTCTGCATCCACCGGAATACAGCCCAGCTCCCCCCTAGACACTTCTGCCCAGGTCTGCATCCACCGGAATACAGCCCAACTCCCCCCTAGACACTTCTGCCCTGGTCTGCATCCACCGGAATACAGCCGAGCTCCCCTAGACACTTCTGCCCTCGCATCCACCGAAATACAGCCCAGCTCCCCTAGACACTTCTGCCCTGGTCTGCATCCACCGGAATACAGCCCAGCTCCCCCCTAGACACTTCTGCCCTGGTCTGCATCCACCGAAATACAGCCCACCTCCCCCCTAGACACTTCTGCTCTCATCTCCATCCACCGGAATACAGCCCACCTCCCCCCTAGACACTTCTGCTCTCATCTGCATCCACCGGAGTACAGCCCACCTCCCCCTAGACACTTCTGCGCTCAATTCCATCCCCCGGAATACAGCCCAGCTCCCCTAGACACTTCTGCCCTCATCTGCATCCAGCGAAATACAGCCCACCTCCCCCCTAGACACTTCTGCTCTCATCTGCATCCACCGGAATACGGCCCAGCTCCCCTAGACACTTCTGCCCTGGTCTGCATCCACCGGAATACAGCCCAGCTCCCCCCTAGACACTTCTGCCCAGGTCTGCATCCACCGGAATACAGCCCAACTCCCCCCTAGACACTTCTGCCCTGGTCTGCATCCACCGGAATACAGCCGAGCTCCCCTAGACACTTCTGCCCTCGCATCCACCGGAATACAGCCCAGCTCCCCCCTAGACACTTCTGCCCTGGTCTGCATCCATCGGAATACAGCCCAGCTCCCCTAGAAACTTCTGCCCTCGCATCCAACGGAATACAGCCCACCTCCCCCCTAGACACTTCTGCTCTCATCTGCATCCACCGGAGTACAGCCCACCTCCCCCCTAGACACTTCTGCTCTCATCTGCATCCACCGGAGTACAGCCCACCTCCCCCCTAGACACTTCTGCGCTCATCTGCATCCCCCGGAATACGGCCCACTCCCCTGGACACTTCTGCCCTCATCTGCATCCAGCGAAATACAGCCCACCTCCCCCCTAGACACTTCTGCTCTCATCTGCATCCACCAGAATACAGCCCAGCTCCCCAAGACACTTCTGCCCTCATCTGCATCCCCCGGAATACAGCCCAGCTCCCCTAGACACTTCTGCCCTCATCTGCATCCAGCCGAATACAGCCCAGCTCCCCAAGACACTTCTGCCCTCATCTGCATCCAACGGAATACAGCCCAGCTCCCCAAGACACTTCTGCTCTCATCTGCATCCAACGGAATACAGCCCAGCTCCCCTAGACACTTCTGCCCTGGTCTGCACCCACCGGAATTCAGCCCAGCTCCCCACTAGACACTTCTGCCCTCGTCTGCATCCACCGGAATACGGCCCAGCTCCCCTATACACTTCTGCCCTGGTCTGCATCGACCGGAATACAGCCCACGTCCCCCCTAGACACTTCTGCTCTCATCTGCATCCACCGGAATACAGCCCCCCCCCCCAGACACTTCTGCTCTCATCTGCATCCACCGGAATACGGCCCAGCTCCCCTAGACACTTCTGCTCTCATCTGCATCCAACGGAATACAGCCCAGCTCCCCTAGACACTTCTGCCCTGGTCTGCACCCACCGGAATACAGCCCAGCTCCCCACTAGACACTTCTGCCCTCATCTGCATCCAACGGAATACAGCCCAGCTCCCCAAGACACTTCTGCTCTCATCTGCATCCAACGGAATACAGCCCAGCTCCCCTAGACACTTCTGCCCTGGTCTGCACCCACCGGAATACAGCCCAGCTCCCCACTAGACACTTCTGCCCTCGTCTGCATCCACCGGAATACGGCCCAGCTCCCCTATACACTTCTGCCCTGGTCTGCATCGACCGGAATACAGCCCACGTCCCCCCTGGACACTTCTGCTCTCATCTGCATCCACAGGAATACAGCCCACCCCCCCCCCCCCAGACACTTCTGCTCTCATCTGCATCCACCGGAATACGGCCCAGCTCCCCTAGACACTTCTGCTCTCATCTGCATCCAACGGAATACAGCCCAGCTCCCCCCTAGACACTTCTGCCCTGGTCTGCATCCATCGGATTACAGCCCAGCTCCCCAAGACACTTCTGCCCTCATCTGCATCCACCGAAATGCAGCCCACCTCCCCCCTAGACACTTCTGCTCTCATCTGCATCCACCGGAATACAACCCACCTCCCCCCTAGACACTTCTGCTCTCATCTGCATCCACCGGAGTACAGCCCACCTCCCCCCTAGACACTTCTGCGCTCAATTGCATCCCCCGGAATACAGCCCAGCTCCCCTAGACACTTCTGCCCTCATCTGCATCCAGCGAAATACATCCCACCTCCCCCCTAGACACTTCTGCTCTCATCTGCATCCACCGGAATACGGCCCAGCTCCCCTAGACACTTCTGCCCTGGTCTGCATCCACCGGAATACAGCCCAGCTCCCCCCTAGACACTTCTGCCCTGGTCTGCATCCACCGGAATACAGCCCAGCTCCCCCCTAGACACTTCTGCCCAGGTCTGCATCCACCGGAATACAGCCGAGCTCCCCTAGACACTTCTGCCCTCGCATCCACCGGAATACAGCCCAGCTCCCCTAGACACTTCTGCCCTGGTCTGCATCCACCGGAATACAGCCCAGCTCCCCCCTAGACACTTCTGCCCTAGTCTGCATCCATCGGAATACAGCCCAGCTCCCCTAGAAACTTCTGCCCTCGCATCCAACGGAATACAGCCCACCTCCCCCCTAGACACTTCTGCTCTCATCTGCATCCACCGGAGTACAGCCCACCTCCCCCCTAGACACTTCTGCTCTCATCTGCATCCACCGGAGTACAGCCCACCTCCCCCCTAGACACTTCTGCGCTCATCTGCATCCCCCGGAATACAGCCCAGCTCCCCTAGACACTTCTGCCCTCGCATCCACCGGAATACAGCCCAGCTCCCCTACCCAGCTCCCCTAGACACTTCTGCCCTGGTCTGCATCCACCGGAATACAGCCCAGCTCCCGTAGACACTTCTGCCCTGGTCTGCATCCACCGTAGTACAGCCCAGCTCCCCTACCCAGCTCCCCTAGACACTTCTGCCCTGGTCTGCATCCACCGGAATACAGCCCAGCTCCCCTAGACACTTCTGCCCTGGTCTGCATCCACCGGAATACAGCCCAGCTCCCCTAGACACTTCTGCCCTCGTCTGCATCCAACGGAATACAGCCCAGCTCCCCTACCCAGCTCCCCTAGACACTTCTGCCCTCATCTGCATCCACCAGAATACAGCACAGGTCCCCTAGACACTTCTGCCCTCGCATCCACCGGAATACAGCCCAGCTCCCCTAGACACTTCTGCCCTCGCATCCACCGGAATACAGCCCAGCTCCCCTACCCAGCTCCCCTAGACACTTCTGCCCTCATCTGCATCCAACGGAATACAGCCCAGCTCCCCTACCCAGCTCCCCTAGACACTTCTGCCCTCGCATCCACCGGAATACGGCCCAGCTCCGCTAGACACTTCTGCTCTTATCTGCATCCACCGGAATACGGCCCAGCTCCCCTAGACACTTCTGCCCTCGTCTGCATCCACCGGAATACGGCCCAGCTCCCCTAGACACTTCTGCGCTCGTCTGCATCCACCGGAATACGGCCCAGCTCCCCTAGACACTTCTGCCCTCGTCTGCATCCACCGGAATACGGCCCAGCTCCCCTATACACTTCTGCCCTGGTCTGCATCCACCGAAATACAGCCCAGCTCCCCTAGACACTTCTGCCCTGGTCTGCATCCACCGGAATACAGCCCAGCTCCCCCCTAGACACTTCTGCCCAGGTCTGCATCCACCGGAATACAGCCCAACTCCCCCCTAGACACTTCTGCCCTGGTCTGCATCCACCGGAATACAGCCGAGCTCCCCTAGACACTTCTGCCCTCGCATCCACCGAAATACAGCCCAGCTCCCCTAGACACTTCTGCCCTGGTCTGCATCCACCGGAATACAGCCCAGCTCCCCCCTAGACACTTCTGCCCTGGTCTGCATCCACCGAAATACAGCCCACCTCCCCCCTAGACACTTCTGCTCTCATCTCCATCCACCGGAATACAGCCCACCTCCCCCCTAGACACTTCTGCTCTCATCTGCATCCACCGGAGTACAGCCCACCTCCCCCTAGACACTTCTGCGCTCAATTCCATCCCCCGGAATACAGCCCAGCTCCCCTAGACACTTCTGCCCTCATCTGCATCCAGCGAAATACAGCCCACCTCCCCCCTAGACACTTCTGCTCTCATCTGCATCCACCGGAATACGGCCCAGCTCCCCTAGACACTTCTGCCCTGGTCTGCATCCACCGGAATACAGCCCAGCTCCCCCCTAGACACTTCTGCCCAGGTCTGCATCCACCGGAATACAGCCCAACTCCCCCCTAGACACTTCTGCCCTGGTCTGCATCCACCGGAATACAGCCGAGCTCCCCTAGACACTTCTGCCCTCGCATCCACCGGAATACAGCCCAGCTCCCCTCCACACTTCTGCCCTGGTCTGCATCCACCGGAATACAGCCCAGCTCCCCCCTAGACACTTCTGCCCTGGTCTGCATCCATCGGAATACAGCCCAGCTCCCCTAGAAACTTCTGCCCTCGCATCCAACGGAATACAGCCCACCTCCCCCCTAGACACTTCTGCTCTCATCTGCATCCACCGGAGTACAGCCCACCTCCCCCCTAGACACTTCTGCTCTCATCTGCATCCACCGGAGTACAGCCCACCTCCCCCCTAGACACTTCTGCGCTCATCTGCATCCCCCGGAATACGGCCCACTCCCCTGGACACTTCTGCCCTCATCTGCATCCAGCGAAATACAGCCCACCTCCCCCCTAGACACTTCTGCTCTCATCTGCATCCACCAGAATACAGCCCAGCTCCCCAAGACACTTCTGCCCTCATCTGCATCCCCCGGAATACAGCCCAGCTCCCCTAGACACTTCTGCCCTCATCTGCATCCACCAGAATACAGCCCAGCTCCCCAAGACACTTCTGCGCTCATCTGCATCCCCCGGAATACGGCCCACTCCCCTGGACACTTCTGCTCTCATCTGCATCCACCGGAATACAGCCCCCCCCCCCAGACACTTCTGCTCTCATCTGCATCCACCGGAATACGGCCCAGCTCCCCTAGACACTTCTGCTCTCATCTGCATCCAACGGAATACAGCCCAGCTCCCCTAGACACTTCTGCCCTGGTCTGCACCCACCGGAATACAGCCCAGCTCCCCACTAGACACTTCTGCCCTCATCTGCATCCAACGGAATACAGCCCAGCTCCCCAAGACACTTCTGCTCTCATCTGCATCCAACGGAATACAGCCCAGCTCCCCTAGACACTTCTGCCCTGGTCTGCACCCACCGGAATACAGCCCAGCTCCCCACTAGACACTTCTGCCCTCGTCTGCATCCACCGGAATACGGCCCAGCTCCCCTATACACTTCTGCCCTGGTCTGCATCGACCGGAATACAGCCCACGTCCCCCCTGGACACTTCTGCTCTCATCTGCATCCACAGGAATACAGCCCCCCCCCCCCTAGACACTTCTGCTCTCATCTGCATCCACCGGAATACAGCCCACCCCCCCCTAGACACTTCTGCTCTCATCTGCATCCAACGGAATACGGCCCAGCTCCCCTAGACACTTCTGCGCTCGTCTGCATCCACCGGAATACGGCCCAGCTCCCCTAGACACTTCTGCCCTCGTCTGCATCCACCGGAATACGGCCCAGCTCCCCTATACACTTCTGCCCTGGTCTGCATCCACCGGAATACAGCCCAGCTCCCCCCTAGACACTTCTGCCCAGGTCTGCATCCACCGGAATACAGCCCAACTCCCCCCTAGACACTTCTGCCCTTGTCTGCATCCACCGGAATACAGCCGAGCTCCCCTAGACACTTCTGCCCTCGCATCCACCGGAATACAGCCCAGCTCCCCTAGACACTTCTGCCCTGGTCTGCATCCACCGGAATACAGCCCAGCTCCCCCCTAGACACTTCTGCCCTGGTCTGCATCCATCGGAATACAGCCCAGCTCCCCTAGAAACTTCTGCCCTCGCATCCACCGGAATACAGCCAAGCTCCCCCCTAGACACTTCTGCCCTGGTCTGCATCCATCGGAATACAGCCCAGCTCCCCTAGACACTTCTGCCCTCATCTGCATCCAGCGAAATACAGCCCACCTCCCCCCTAGACACTTCTGCTCTCATCTGCATCCACCGGAATACGGCCCAGCTCCCCTAGACACTTCTGCCCTGGTGTGCATCCACCGGAATACAGCCCAGCTCCCCCCTAGACACTTCTGCCCAGGTCTGCATCCACCGGAATACAGCCCAACTCCCCCCTAGACACTTCTGCCCTGGTCTGCATCCACCAGAATACGGCCCAGCTCCCCTAGACACTTCTGCCCTGGTCTGCATCCACCGGAATACAGCCCACCTCCCCCTAGACACTTCTGCTCTCATCTGCATCCACCGGAGTACAGCCCACCTCCCCCCTAGACACTTCTGCGCTCATCTGCATCCCCCGGAATACAGCCCAGCTCCCCTAGACACTTCTGCCCTCATCTGCATCCAGCGAAATACAGCCCACCTCCCCCCTAGACACTTCTGCCCTGGTCTGCATCCACCGGAATACAGCCCAGCTCCCCCCTAGACACTTCTGCCCAGGTCTGCATCCACCGGAATACAGCCGAGCTCCCCTAGACACTTCTGCCCTCGCATCCACCGGAATACAGCCCAGCTCCCCTAGACACTTCTGCCCTGGTCTGCATCCACCGGAATACAGCCCAGCTCCCCCCTAGACACTTCTGCCCTGGTCTGCATCCATCGGAATACAGCCCAGCTCCCCTAGAAACTTCTGCCCTCGCATCCAACGGAATACAGCCCACCTCCCCCCTAGACACTTCTGCTCTCATCTGCATCCACCGGAGTACAGCCCACCTCCCCCCTAGACACTTCTGCTCTCATCTGCATCCACCGGAGTACAGCCCACCTCCCCCCTAGACACTTCTGCGCTCATCTGCATCCCCCGGAATACAGCCCAGCTCCCCTAGACACTTCTGCCCTCGCATCCACCGGAATACAGCCCAGCTCCCCTACCCAGCTCCCCTAGACACTTCTGCCCTGGTCTGCATCCACCGGAATACAGCCCAGCTCCCGTAGACACTTCTGCCCTGGTCTGCATCCACCGTAGTACAGCCCAGCTCCCCTACCCAGCTCCCCTAGACACTTCTGCCCTGGTCTGCATCCACCGGAATACAGCCCAGCTCCCCTAGACACTTCTGCCCTGGTCTGCATCCACCGGAATACAGCCCAGCTCCCCTAGACACTTCTGCCCTCGTCTGCATCCAACGGAATACAGCCCAGCTCCCCTACCCAGCTCCCCTAGACACTTCTGCCCTCATCTGCATCCACCAGAATACAGCACAGGTCCCCTAGACACTTCTGCCCTCGCATCCACCGGAATACAGCCCAGCTCCCCTAGACACTTCTGCCCTCGCATCCACCGGAATACAGCCCAGCTCCCCTACCCAGCTCCCCTAGACACTTCTGCCCTCATCTGCATCCAACGGAATACAGCCCAGCTCCCCTACCCAGCTCCCCTAGACACTTCTGCCCTCGCATCCACCGGAATACGGCCCAGCTCCGCTAGACACTTCTGCTCTTGTCTGCATCCACCGGAATACGGCCCAGCTCCCCTAGACACTTCTGCCCTCGTCTGCATCCACCGGAATACGGCCCAGCTCCCCTAGACACTTCTGCCCTCGTCTGCATCCACCGGAATACGGCCCAGCTCCCCTAGACACTTCTGCGCTCGTCTGCATCCACCGGAATACGGCCCAGCTCCCCTAGACACTTCTGCCCTCGTCTGCATCCACCGGAATACGGCCTAGCTCCCCTATACACTTCTGCCCTGGTCTGCATCCACCGAAATACAGCCCAGCTCCCCTAGACACTTCTGCCCTGGTCTGCATCCACCGGAATACAGCCCAGCTCCCCCCTAGACACTTCTGCCCAGGTCTGCATCCACCGGAATACAGCCCAACTCCCCCCTAGACACTTCTGCCCTGGTCTGCATCCACCGGAATACAGCCGAGCTCCCCTAGACACTTCTGCCCTCGCATCCACCGGAATACAGCCCAGCTCCCCTAGACACTTCTGCCCTGGTCTGCATCCACCGGAATACAGCCCAGCTCCCCCCTAGACACTTCTGCCCTGGTCTGCATCCACCGAAATACAGCCCACCTCCCCCCTAGACACTTCTGCTCTCATCTCCATCCACCGGAATACAGCCCACCTCCCCCCTAGACACTTCTGCTCTCATCTGCATCCACCGGAGTACAGCCCACCTCCCCCCTAGACACTTCTGCGCTCAATTCCATCCCCCGGAATACAGCCCAGCTCCCCTAGACACTTCTGCCCTCATCTGCATCCAGCGAAATACAGCCCACCTCCCCCCTAGACACTTCTGCTCTCATCTGCATCTTCCGGAATACGGCCCAGCTCCCCTAGACACTTCTGCCCTGGTCTGCATCCACCGGAATACAGCCCAACTCCCCCCTAGACACTTCTGCCCTGGTCTGCATCCACCGGAATACAGCCGAGCTCCCCTAGACACTTCTGCCCTCGCATCCACCGGAATGCAGCCCAGCTCCCCTAGACACTTCTGCCCTGGTCTGCATCCACCGGAATACAGCCCAGCTCCCCCCTAGACACTTCTGCCCAGGTCTGCATCCACCGGAATACAGCCCAACTCCCCCCTAGACACTTCTGCCCTGGTCTGCATCCACCGGAATACAGCCCAGCTCCCCCCTAGACACTTCTGCCCTGGTCTGCATCCATCGGATTACAGCCCAGCTCCCCAAGACACTTCTGCCCTCATCTGCATCCACCGAAATGCAGCCCACCTCCCCCCTAGACACTTCTGCTCTCATCTGCATCCACCGGAATACAACCCACCTCCCCCCTAGACACTTCTGCTCTCATCTGCATCCACCGGAGTACAGCCCAGCTCCCCTAGACACTGCTGCCCTGGTCTGCATCCACCGGAATACAGCCCAGCTCCCCCCTAGACACTTCTGCCCTGGTCTGCATCCATCGGATTACAGCCCAGCTCCCCAAGACACTTCTGCCCTCATCTGCATCCACCGAAATGCAGCCCACCTCCCCCCTAGACACTTCTGCCCTCATCTGCATCCAGCGAAATACATCCCACCTCCCCCCTAGACACTTCTGCTCTCATCTGCACCCACCGGAATACGGCCCAGCTCCCCTAGACACTTCTGCCCTGGTCTGCATCCACCGGAATACAGCCCAGCTCCCCCCTAGACACTTCTGCCCAGGTCTGCATCCACCGGAATACAGCCGAGCTCCCCTAGACACTTCTGCCCTCGCATCCACCGGAATACAGCCCAGCTCCCCTAGACACTTCTGCCCTGGTCTGCATCCACCGGAATACAGCCCAGCTCCCCCCTAGACACTTCTGCCCTGGTCTGCATCCATCGGAATACAGCCCAGCTCCCCTAGAACCTTCTGCCCTCGCATCCAACGGAATACAGCCCACCTCCCCCCTAGACACTTCTGCTCTCATCTGCATCCACCGGAGTACAGCCCACCTCCCCCCTAGACACTTCTGCTCTCATCTGCATCCACCGGAGTACAGCCCACCTCCCCCCTAGACACTTCTGCGCTCATCTGCATCCCCCGGAATACAGCCCAGCTCCCCTAGACACTTCTGCCCTCGCATCCACCGGAATACAGCCCAGCTCCCCTACCCAGCTCCCCTAGACACTTCTGCCCTGGTCTGCATCCACCGGAATACAGCCCAGCTCCCGTAGACACTTCTGCCCTGGTCTGCATCCACCGTAGTACAGCCCAGCTCCCCTACCCAGCTCCCCTAGACACTTCTGCCCTGGTCTGCATCCACCGGAATACAGCCCAGCTCCCCTAGACACTTCTGCCCTGGTCTGCATCCACCGGAATACAGCCCAGCTCCCCTAGACACTTCTGCCCTCGTCTGCATCCAACGGAATACAGCCCAGCTCCCCTACCCAGCTCCCCTAGACACTTCTGCCCTCATCTGCATCCACCAGAATACAGCACAGGTCCCCTAGACACTTCTGCCCTCGCATCCACCGGAATACAGCCCAGCTCCCCTAGACACTTCTGCCCTCGCATCCACCGGAATACAGCCCAGCTCCCCTACCCAGCTCCCCTAGACACTTCTGCCCTCATCTGCATCCAACGGAATACAGCCCAGCTCCCCTAGACACTTCTGCCCTCGCATCCACCAGAATACGGCCCAGCTCCGCTAGACACTTCTGCTCTTATCTGCATCCACCGGAATACGGCCCAGCTCCCCTAGACACTTCTGCCCTCGTCTGCATCCACCGGAATACGGCCCAGCTCCCCTAGACACTTCTGCCCTCGTCTGCATCCACCGGAATACGGCCCAGCTCCCCTAGACACTTCTGCGCTCGTCTGCATCCACCGGAATACGGCCCAGCTCCCCTAGACACTTCTGCCCTCGTCTGCATCCACCGGAATACGGCCCAGCTCCCCTATACACTTCTGCCCTGGTCTGCATCCACCGAAATACAGCTCAGCTCCCCTAGACACTTCTGCCCTGGTCTGCATCCACCGGAATACAGCCCAGCTCCCCCCTAGACACTTCTGCCCAGGTCTGCATCCACCGGAATACAGCCCAACTCCCCCCTAGACACTTCTGCCCTGGTCTGCATCCACCGGAATACAGCCGAGCTCCCCTAGACACTTCTGCCCTCGCATCCACCGGAATACAGCCCAGCTCCCCTAGACACTTCTGCCCTGGTCTGCATCCACCGGAATACAGCCCAGCTCCCCCCTAGACACTTCTGCCCTGGTCTGCATCCACCGAAATACAGCCCACCTCCCCCCTAGACACTTCTGCTCTCATCTCCATCCACCGGAATACAGCCCACCTCCCCCCTAGACACTTCTGCTCTCATCTGCATCCAACGGAATACAGCCCAGCTCCCCAAGACACTTCTGCCCTCATCTGCATCCAACGGAATACAGCCCAGCTCCCCAAGACACTTCTGCTCTCATCTGCATCCAACGGAATACAGCCCAGCTCCCCTAGACACTTCTGCCCTGGTCTGCACCCACCGGAATACAGCCCAGCTCCCCACTAGACACTTCTGCCCTCGTCTGCATCCACCGGAATACGGCCCAGCTCCCCTATACACTTCTGCCCTGGTCTGCATCGACCGGAATACAGCCCACGTCCCCCCTAGACACTTCTGCTCTCATCTGCATCCACCGGAATACAGCCCCCCCCCCCCCCCCAGACACTTCTGCTCTCATCTGCATCCACCGGAATACGGCCCAGCTCCCCTAGACACTTCTGCTCTCATCTGCATCCAACGGAATACAGCCCAGCTCCCCTAGACACTTCTGCCCTGGTCTGCACCCACCGGAATACAGCCCAGCTCCCCACTAGACACTTCTGCCCTCATCTGCATCCAACGGAATACAGCCCAGCTCCCCAAGACACTTCTGCTCTCATCTGCATCCAACGGAATACAGCCCAGCTCCCCTAGACACTTCTGCCCTGGTCTGCACCCACCGGAATACAGCCCAGCTCCCCACTAGACACTTCTGCCCTCGTCTGCATCCACCGGAATACGGCCCAGCTCCCCTATACACTTCTGCCCTGGTCTGCATCGACCGGAATACAGCCCACGTCCCCCCTGGACACTTCTGCTCTCATCTGCATCCACAGGAATACAGCCCACCCCCCCCCCCCAGACACTTCTGCTCTCATCTGCATCCACCGGAATACGGCCCAGCTCCCCTAGACACTTCTGCTCTCATCTGCATCCAACGGAATACAGCCCAGCTCCCCCCTAGACACTTCTGCCCTGGTCTGCATCCATCGGATTACAGCCCAGCTCCCCAAGACACTTCTGCCCTCATCTGCATCCACCGAAATGCAGCCCACCTCCCCCCTAGACACTTCTGCTCTCATCTGCATCCACCGGAATACAACCCACCTCCCCCCTAGACACTTCTGCTCTCATCTGCATCCACCGGAGTACAGCCCACCTCCCCCCTAGACACTTCTGCGCTCAATTGCATCCCCCGGAATACAGCCCAGCTCCCCTAGACACTTCTGCCCTCATCTGCATCCAGCGAAATACATCCCACCTCCCCCCTAGACACTTCTGCTCTCATCTGCATCCACCGGAATACGGCCCAGCTCCCCTAGACACTTCTGCCCTGGTCTGCATCCACCGGAATACAGCCCAGCTCCCCCCTAGACACTTCTGCCCTGGTCTGCATCCACCGGAATACAGCCCAGCTCCCCCCTAGACACTTCTGCCCAGGTCTGCATCCACCGGAATACAGCCGAGCTCCCCTAGACACTTCTGCCCTCGCATCCACCGGAATACAGCCCAGCTCCCCTAGACACTTCTGCCCTGGTCTGCATCCACCGGAATACAGCCCAGCTCCCCCCTAGACACTTCTGCCCTGGTCTGCATCCATCGGAATACAGCCCAGCTCCCCTAGAAACTTCTGCCCTCGCATCCAACGGAATACAGCCCACCTCCCCCCTAGACACTTCTGCTCTCATCTGCATCCACCGGAGTACAGCCCACCTCCCCCCTAGACACTTCTGCTCTCATCTGCATCCACCGGAGTACAGCCCACCTCCCCCCTAGACACTTCTGCGCTCATCTGCATCCCCCGGAATACAGCCCAGCTCCCCTAGACACTTCTGCCCTCGCATCCACCGGAATACAGCCCAGCTCCCCTACCCAGCTCCCCTAGACACTTCTGCCCTGGTCTGCATCCACCGGAATACAGCCCAGCTCCCGTAGACACTTCTGCCCTGGTCTGCATCCACCGTAGTACAGCCCAGCTCCCCTACCCAGCTCCCCTAGACACTTCTGCCCTGGTCTGCATCCACCGGAATACAGCCCAGCTCCCCTAGACACTTCTGCCCTGGTCTGCATCCACCGGAATACAGCCCAGCTCCCCTAGACACTTCTGCCCTCGTCTGCATCCAACGGAATACAGCCCAGCTCCCCTACCCAGCTCCCCTAGACACTTCTGCCCTCATCTGCATCCACCAGAATACAGCACAGGTCCCCTAGACACATCTGCCCTCGCATCCACCGGAATACAGCCCAGCTCCCCTAGACACTTCTGCCCTCGCATCCACCGGAATACAGCCCAGCTCCCCTACCCAGCTCCCCTAGACACTTCTGCCCTCATCTGCATCCAACGGAATACAGCCCAGCTCCCCTACCCAGCTCCCCTAGACACTTCTGCCCTCGCATCCACCGGAATACGGCCCAGCTCCGCTAGACACTTCTGCTCTTATCTGCATCCACCGGAATACGGCCCAGCTCCCCTAGACACTTCTGCCCTCGTCTGCATCCACCGGAATACGGCCCAGCTCCCCTAGACACTTCTGCGCTCGTCTGCATCCACCGGAATACGGCCCAGCTCCCCTAGACACTTCTGCCCTCGTCTGCATCCACCGGAATACGGCCCAGCTCCCCTATACACTTCTGCCCTGGTCTGCATCCACCGAAATACAGCCCAGCTCCCCTAGACACTTCTGCCCTGGTCTGCATCCACCGGAATACAGCCCAGCTCCCCCCTAGACACTTCTGCCCAGGTCTGCATCCACCGGAATACAGCCCAACTCCCCCCTAGACACTTCTGCCCTGGTCTGCATCCACCGGAATACAGCCGAGCTCCCCTAGACACTTCTGCCCTCGCATCCACCGAAATACAGCCCAGCTCCCCTAGACACTTCTGCCCTGGTCTGCATCCACCGGAATACAGCCCAGCTCCCCCCTAGACACTTCTGCCCTGGTCTGCATCCACCGAAATACAGCCCACCTCCCCCCTAGACACTTCTGCTCTCATCTCCATCCACCGGAATACAGCCCACCTCCCCCCTAGACACTTCTGCTCTCATCTGCATCCACCGGAGTACAGCCCACCTCCCCCTAGACACTTCTGCGCTCAATTCCATCCCCCGGAATACAGCCCAGCTCCCCTAGACACTTCTGCCCTCATCTGCATCCAGCGAAATACAGCCCACCTCCCCCCTAGACACTTCTGCTCTCATCTGCATCCACCGGAATACGGCCCAGCTCCCCTAGACACTTCTGCCCTGGTCTGCATCCACCGGAATACAGCCCAGCTCCCCCCTAGACACTTCTGCCCAGGTCTGCATCCACCGGAATACAGCCCAACTCCCCCCTAGACACTTCTGCCCTGGTCTGCATCCACCGGAATACAGCCGAGCTCCCCTAGACACTTCTGCCCTCGCATCCACCGGAATACAGCCCAGCTCCCCTCCACACTTCTGCCCTGGTCTGCATCCACCGGAATACAGCCCAGCTCCCCCCTAGACACTTCTGCCCTGGTCTGCATCCATCGGAATACAGCCCAGCTCCCCTAGAAACTTCTGCCCTCGCATCCAACGGAATACAGCCCACCTCCCCCCTAGACACTTCTGCTCTCATCTGCATCCACCGGAGTACAGCCCACCTCCCCCCTAGACACTTCTGCTCTCATCTGCATCCACCGGAGTACAGCCCACCTCCCCCCTAGACACTTCTGCGCTCATCTGCATCCCCCGGAATACGGCCCACTCCCCTGGACACTTCTGCCCTCATCTGCATCCAGCGAAATACAGCCCACCTCCCCCCTAGACACTTCTGCTCTCATCTGCATCCACCAGAATACAGCCCAGCTCCCCAAGACACTTCTGCCCTCATCTGCATCCCCCGGAATACAGCCCAGCTCCCCTAGACACTTCTGCCCTCATCTGCATCCACCAGAATACAGCCCAGCTCCCCAAGACACTTCTGCGCTCATCTGCATCCCCCGGAATACGGCCCACTCCCCTGGACACTTCTGCTCTCATCTGCATCCACCGGAATACAGCCCCCCCCCCAGACACTTCTGCTCTCATCTGCATCCACCGGAATACGGCCCAGCTCCCCTAGACACTTCTGCTCTCATCTGCATCCAACGGAATACAGCCCAGCTCCCCTAGACACTTCTGCCCTGGTCTGCACCCACCGGAATACAGCCCAGCTCCCCACTAGACACTTCTGCCCTCATCTGCATCCAACGGAATACAGCCCAGCTCCCCAAGACACTTCTGCTCTCATCTGCATCCAACGGAATACAGCCCAGCTCCCCTAGACACTTCTGCCCTGGTCTGCACCCACCGGAATACAGCCCAGCTCCCCACTAGACACTTCTGCCCTCGTCTGCATCCACCGGAATACGGCCCAGCTCCCCTATACACTTCTGCCCTGGTCTGCATCGACCGGAATACAGCCCACGTCCCCCCTGGACACTTCTGCTCTCATCTGCATCCACAGGAATACAGCCCCCCCCTAGACACTTCTGCTCTCATCTGCATCCACCGGAATACAGCCCACCCCCCCCCTAGACACTTCTGCTCTCATCTGCATCCAACGGAATACGGCCCAGCTCCCCTAGACACTTCTGCGCTCGTCTGCATCCACCGGAATACGGCCCAGCTCCCCTAGACACTTCTGCCCTCGTCTGCATCCACCGGAATACGGCCCAGCTCCCCTATACACTTCTGCCCTGGTCTGCATCCACCGGAATACAGCCCAGCTCCCCCCTAGACACTTCTGCCCAGGTCTGCATCCACCGGAATACAGCCCAACTCCCCCCTAGACACTTCTGCCCTTGTCTGCATCCACCGGAATACAGCCGAGCTCCCCTAGACACTTCTGCCCTCGCATCCACCGGAATACAGCCCAGCTCCCCTAGACACTTCTGCCCTGGTCTGCATCCACCGGAATACAGCCCAGCTCCCCCCTAGACACTTCTGCCCTGGTCTGCATCCATCGGAATAAAGCCCAGCTCCCCTAGAAACTTCTGCCCTCGCATCCACCGGAATACAGCCAAGCTCCCCCCTAGACACTTCTGCCCTGGTCTGCATCCATCGGAATACAGCCCAGCTCCCCTAGACACTTCTGCCCTCATCTGCATCCAGCGAAATACAGCCCACCTCCCCCCTAGACACTTCTGCTCTCATCTGCATCCACCGGAATACGGCCCAGCTCCCCTAGACACTTCTGCCCTGGTCTGCATCCACCGGAATACAGCCCAGCTCCCCCCTAGACACTTCTGCCCAGGTCTGCATCCACCGGAATACAGCCCAACTCCCCCCTAGACACTTCTGCCCTGGTCTGCATCCACCAGAATACGGCCCAGCTCCCCTAGACACTTCTGCCCTGGTCTGCATCCACCGGAATACAGCCCACCTCCCCCTAGACACTTCTGCTCTCATCTGCATCCACCGGAGTACAGCCCACCTCCCCCTAGACACTTCTGCGCTCATCTGCATCCCCCGGAATACAGCCCAGCTCCCCTAGACACTTCTGCCCTCATCTGCATCCAGCGAAATACAGCCCACCTCCCCCCTAGACACTTCTGCCCTGGTCTGCATCCACCGGAATACAGCCCAGCTCCCCCCTAGACACTTCTGCCCAGGTCTGCATCCACCGGAATACAGCCGAGCTCCCCTAGACACTTCTGCCCTCGCATCCACCGGAATACAGCCCAGCTCCCCTAGACACTTCTGCCCTGGTCTGCATCCACCGGAATACAGCCCAGCTCCCCCCTAGACACTTCTGCCCTGGTCTGCATCCATCGGAATACAGCCCAGCTCCCCTAGAAACTTCTGCCCTCGCATCCAACGGAATACAGCCCACCTCCCCCCTAGACACTTCTGCTCTCATCTGCATCCACCGGAGTACAGCCCACCTCCCCCCTAGACACTTCTGCTCTCATCTGCATCCACCGGAGTACAACCCACCTCCCCCCTAGACACTTCTGCGCTCATCTGCATCCCCCGGAATACAGCCCAGCTCCCCTAGACACTTCTGCCCTCGCATCCACCGGAATACAGCCCAGCTCCCCTACCCAGCTCCCCTAGACACTTCTGCCCTGGTCTGCATCCACCGGAATACAGCCCAGCTCCCCTAGACACTTCTGCCCTGGTCTGCATCCACCGGAATACAGCCCAGCTCCCCTAGACACTTCTGCCCTCGTCTGCATCCAACGGAATACAGCCCAGCTCCCCTACCCAGCTCCCCTAGACACTTCTGCTCTCATCTGCATCCACCGGAGTACAGCCCACCTCCCCCCTAGACACTTCTGCGCTCAATTGCATCCCCCGGAATACAGCCCAGCTCCCCTAGACACTTCTGCCCTCATCTGCATCCAGCGAAATACATCCCACCTCCCCCCTAGACACTTCTGCTCTCATCTGCATCCACCGGAATACGGCCCAGCTCCCCTAGACACTTCTGCCCTGGTCTGCATCCACCGGAATACAGCCCAGCTCCCCCCTAGACACTTCTGCCCTGGTCTGCATCCACCGGAATACAGCCCAGCTCCCCCCTAGACACTTCTGCCCAGGTCTGCATCCACCGGAATACAGCCGAGCTCCCCTAGACACTTCTGCCCTCGCATCCACCGGAATACAGCCCAGCTCCCCTAGACACTTCTGCCCTGGTCTGCATCCACCGGAATACAGCCCAGCTCCCCCCTAGACACTTCTGCCCTGGTCTGCATCCATCGGAATACAGCCCAGCTCCCCTAGAAACTTCTGCCCTCGCATCCAACGGAATACAGCCCACCTCCCCCCTAGACACTTCTGCTCTCATCTGCATCCACCGGAGTACAGCCCACCTCCCCCCTAGACACTTCTGCTCTCATCTGCATCCACCGGAGTACAGCCCACCTCCCCCCTAGACACTTCTGCGCTCATCTGCATCCCCCGGAATACAGCCCAGCTCCCCTAGACACTTCTGCCCTCGCATCCACCGGAATACAGCCCAGCTCCCCTACCCAGCTCCCCTAGACACTTCTGCCCTGGTCTGCATCCACCGGAATACAGCCCAGCTCCCGTAGACACTTCTGCCCTGGTCTGCATCCACCGTAGTACAGCCCAGCTCCCCTACCCAGCTCCCCTAGACACTTCTGCCCTGGTCTGCATCCACCGGAATACAGCCCAGCTCCCCTAGACACTTCTGCCCTGGTCTGCATCCACCGGAATACAGCCCAGCTCCCCTAGACACTTCTGCCCTCGTCTGCATCCAACGGAATACAGCCCAGCTCCCCTACCCAGCTCCCCTAGACACTTCTGCCCTCATCTGCATCCACCAGAATACAGCACAGGTCCCCTAGACACATCTGCCCTCGCATCCACCGGAATACAGCCCAGCTCCCCTAGACACTTCTGCCCTCGCATCCACCGGAATACAGCCCAGCTCCCCTACCCAGCTCCCCTAGACACTTCTGCCCTCATCTGCATCCAACGGAATACAGCCCAGCTCCCCTACCCAGCTCCCCTAGACACTTCTGCCCTCGCATCCACCGGAATACGGCCCAGCTCCGCTAGACACTTCTGCTCTTATCTGCATCCACCGGAATACGGCCCAGCTCCCCTAGACACTTCTGCCCTCGTCTGCATCCACCGGAATACGGCCCAGCTCCCCTAGACACTTCTGCGCTCGTCTGCATCCACCGGAATACGGCCCAGCTCCCCTAGACACTTCTGCCCTCGTCTGCATCCACCGGAATACGGCCCAGCTCCCCTATACACTTCTGCCCTGGTCTGCATCCACCGAAATACAGCCCAGCTCCCCTAGACACTTCTGCCCTGGTCTGCATCCACCGGAATACAGCCCAGCTCCCCCCTAGACACTTCTGCCCAGGTCTGCATCCACCGGAATACAGCCCAACTCCCCCCTAGACACTTCTGCCCTGGTCTGCATCCACCGGAATACAGCCGAGCTCCCCTAGACACTTCTGCCCTCGCATCCACCGAAATACAGCCCAGCTCCCCTAGACACTTCTGCCCTGGTCTGCATCCACCGGAATACAGCCCAGCTCCCCCCTAGACACTTCTGCCCTGGTCTGCATCCACCGAAATACAGCCCACCTCCCCCCTAGACACTTCTGCTCTCATCTCCATCCACCGGAATACAGCCCACCTCCCCCCTAGACACTTCTGCTCTCATCTGCATCCACCGGAGTACAGCCCACCTCCCCCTAGACACTTCTGCGCTCAATTCCATCCCCCGGAATACAGCCCAGCTCCCCTAGACACTTCTGCCCTCATCTGCATCCAGCGAAATACAGCCCACCTCCCCCCTAGACACTTCTGCTCTCATCTGCATCCACCGGAATACGGCCCAGCTCCCCTAGACACTTCTGCCCTGGTCTGCATCCACCGGAATACAGCCCAGCTCCCCCCTAGACACTTCTGCCCAGGTCTGCATCCACCGGAATACAGCCCAACTCCCCCCTAGACACTTCTGCCCTGGTCTGCATCCACCGGAATACAGCCGAGCTCCCCTAGACACTTCTGCCCTCGCATCCACCGGAATACAGCCCAGCTCCCCTCCACACTTCTGCCCTGGTCTGCATCCACCGGAATACAGCCCAGCTCCCCCCTAGACACTTCTGCCCTGGTCTGCATCCATCGGAATACAGCCCAGCTCCCCTAGAAACTTCTGCCCTCGCATCCAACGGAATACAGCCCACCTCCCCCCTAGACACTTCTGCTCTCATCTGCATCCACCGGAGTACAGCCCACCTCCCCCCTAGACACTTCTGCTCTCATCTGCATCCACCGGAGTACAGCCCACCTCCCCCCTAGACACTTCTGCGCTCATCTGCATCCCCCGGAATACGGCCCACTCCCCTGGACACTTCTGCCCTCATCTGCATCCAGCGAAATACAGCCCACCTCCCCCCTAGACACTTCTGCTCTCATCTGCATCCACCAGAATACAGCCCAGCTCCCCAAGACACTTCTGCCCTCATCTGCATCCCCCGGAATACAGCCCAGCTCCCCTAGACACTTCTGCCCTCATCTGCATCCACCAGAATACAGCCCAGCTCCCCAAGACACTTCTGCGCTCATCTGCATCCCCCGGAATACGGCCCACTCCCCTGGACACTTCTGCTCTCATCTGCATCCACCGGAATACAGCCCCCCCCCCCAGACACTTCTGCTCTCATCTGCATCCACCGGAATACGGCCCAGCTCCCCTAGACACTTCTGCTCTCATCTGCATCCAACGGAATACAGCCCAGCTCCCCTAGACACTTCTGCCCTGGTCTGCACCCACCGGAATACAGCCCAGCTCCCCACTAGACACTTCTGCCCTCATCTGCATCCAACGGAATACAGCCCAGCTCCCCAAGACACTTCTGCTCTCATCTGCATCCAACGGAATACAGCCCAGCTCCCCTAGACACTTCTGCCCTGGTCTGCACCCACCGGAATACAGCCCAGCTCCCCACTAGACACTTCTGCCCTCGTCTGCATCCACCGGAATACGGCCCAGCTCCCCTATACACTTCTGCCCTGGTCTGCATCGACCGGAATACAGCCCACGTCCCCCCTGGACACTTCTGCTCTCATCTGCATCCACAGGAATACAGCCCCCCCCTAGACACTTCTGCTCTCATCTGCATCCACCGGAATACAGCCCACCCCCCCCCTAGACACTTCTGCTCTCATCTGCATCCAACGGAATACGGCCCAGCTCCCCTAGACACTTCTGCGCTCGTCTGCATCCACCGGAATACGGCCCAGCTCCCCTAGACACTTCTGCCCTCGTCTGCATCCACCGGAATACGGCCCAGCTCCCCTATACACTTCTGCCCTGGTCTGCATCCACCGGAATACAGCCCAGCTCCCCCCTAGACACTTCTGCCCAGGTCTGCATCCACCGGAATACAGCCCAACTCCCCCCTAGACACTTCTGCCCTTGTCTGCATCCACCGGAATACAGCCGAGCTCCCCTAGACACTTCTGCCCTCGCATCCACCGGAATACAGCCCAGCTCCCCTAGACACTTCTGCCCTGGTCTGCATCCACCGGAATACAGCCCAGCTCCCCCCTAGACACTTCTGCCCTGGTCTGCATCCATCGGAATAAAGCCCAGCTCCCCTAGAAACTTCTGCCCTCGCATCCACCGGAATACAGCCAAGCTCCCCCCTAGACACTTCTGCCCTGGTCTGCATCCATCGGAATACAGCCCAGCTCCCCTAGACACTTCTGCCCTCATCTGCATCCAGCGAAATACAGCCCACCTCCCCCCTAGACACTTCTGCTCTCATCTGCATCCACCGGAATACGGCCCAGCTCCCCTAGACACTTCTGCCCTGGTCTGCATCCACCGGAATACAGCCCAGCTCCCCCCTAGACACTTCTGCCCAGGTCTGCATCCACCGGAATACAGCCCAACTCCCCCCTAGACACTTCTGCCCTGGTCTGCATCCACCAGAATACGGCCCAGCTCCCCTAGACACTTCTGCCCTGGTCTGCATCCACCGGAATACAGCCCACCTCCCCCTAGACACTTCTGCTCTCATCTGCATCCACCGGAGTACAGCCCACCTCCCCCCTAGACACTTCTGCGCTCATCTGCATCCCCCGGAATACAGCCCAGCTCCCCTAGACACTTCTGCCCTCATCTGCATCCAGCGAAATACAGCCCACCTCCCCCCTAGACACTTCTGCCCTGGTCTGCATCCACCGGAATACAGCCCAGCTCCCCCCTAGACACTTCTGCCCAGGTCTGCATCCACCGGAATACAGCCGAGCTCCCCTAGACACTTCTGCCCTCGCATCCACCGGAATACAGCCCAGCTCCCCTAGACACTTCTGCCCTGGTCTGCATCCACCGGAATACAGCCCAGCTCCCCCCTAGACACTTCTGCCCTGGTCTGCATCCATCGGAATACAGCCCAGCTCCCCTAGAAACTTCTGCCCTCGCATCCAACGGAATACAGCCCACCTCCCCCCTAGACACTTCTGCTCTCATCTGCATCCACCGGAGTACAGCCCACCTCCCCCCTAGACACTTCTGCTCTCATCTGCATCCACCGGAGTACAGCCCACCTCCCCCCTAGACACTTCTGCGCTCATCTGCATCCCCCGGAATACAGCCCAGCTCCCCTAGACACTTCTGCCCTCGCATCCACCGGAATACAGCCCAGCTCCCCTACCCAGCTCCCCTAGACACTTCTGCCCTGGTCTGCATCCACCGGAATACAGCCCAGCTCCCCTAGACACTTCTGCCCTGGTCTGCATCCACCGGAATACAGCCCAGCTCCCCTAGACACTTCTGCCCTCGTCTGCATCCAACGGAATACAGCCCAGCTCCCCTACCCAGCTCCCCTAGACACTTCTGCCCTCATCTGCATCCACCAGAATACAGCACAGGTCCCCTAGACACTTCTGCCCTCGCATCCACCGGAATACAGCCCAGCTCCCCTAGACACTTCTGCCCTCGCATCCACCGGAATACAGCCCAGCTCCCCTACCCAGCTCCCCTAGACACTTCTGCCCTCATCTGCATCCAACGGAATACAGCCCAGCTCCCCTACCCAGCTCCCCTAGACACTTCTGCCCTCGCATCCACCGGAATACGGCCCAGCTCCGCTAGACACTTCTGCTCTTATCTGCATCCACCGGAATACGGCCCAGCTCCCCTAGACACTTCTGCCCTCGTCTGCATCCACCGGAATACGGCCCAGCTCCCCTAGACACTTCTGCCCTCGTCTGCATCCACCGGAATACGGCCCAGCTCCCCTAGACACTTCTGCGCTCGTCTGCATCCACCGGAATACGGCCCAGCTCCCCTAGACACTTCTGCCCTCGTCTGCATCCACCGGAATACGGCCTAGCTCCCCTATACACTTCTGCCCTGGTCTGCATCCACCGAAATACAGCCCAGCTCCCCTAGACACTTCTGCCCTGGTCTGCATCCACCGGAATACAGCCCAGCTCCCCCCTAGACACTTCTGCCCAGGTCTGCATCCACCGGAATACAGCCCAACTCCCCCCTAGACACTTCTGCCCTGGTCTGCATCCACCGGAATACAGCCGAGCTCCCCTAGACACTTCTGCCCTCGCATCCACCGGAATACAGCCCAGCTCCCCTAGACACTTCTGCCCTGGTCTGCATCCACCGGAATACAGCCCAGCTCCCCCCTAGACACTTCTGCCCTGGTCTGCATCCACCGAAATACAGCCCACCTCCCCCCTAGACACTTCTGCTCTCATCTCCATCCACCGGAATACAGCCCACCTCCCCCCTAGACACTTCTGCTCTCATCTGCATCCACCGGAGTACAGCCCACCTCCCCCCTAGACACTTCTGCGCTCAATTCCATCCCCCGGAATACAGCCCAGCTCCCCTAGACACTTCTGCCCTCATCTGCATCCAGCGAAATACAGCCCACCTCCCCCCTAGACACTTCTGCTCTCATCTGCATCTTCCGGAATACGGCCCAGCTCCCCTAGACACTTCTGCCCTGGTCTGCATCCACCGGAATACAGCCCAACTCCCCCCTAGACACTTCTGCCCTGGTCTGCATCCACCGGAATACAGCCGAGCTCCCCTAGACACTTCTGCCCTCGCATCCACCGGAATGCAGCCCAGCTCCCCTAGACACTTCTGCCCTGGTCTGCATCCACCGGAATACAGCCCAGCTCCCCCCTAGACACTTCTGCCCAGGTCTGCATCCACCGGAATACAGCCCAACTCCCCCCTAGACACTTCTGCCCTGGTCTGCATCCACCGGAATACAGCCCAGCTCCCCCCTAGACACTTCTGCCCTGGTCTGCATCCATCGGATTACAGCCCAGCTCCCCAAGACACTTCTGCCCTCATCTGCATCCACCGAAATGCAGCCCACCTCCCCCCTAGACACTTCTGCTCTCATCTGCATCCACCGGAATACAACCCACCTCCCCCCTAGACACTTCTGCTCTCATCTGCATCCACCGGAGTACAGCCCAGCTCCCCTAGACACTGCTGCCCTGGTCTGCATCCACCGGAATACAGCCCAGCTCCCCCCTAGACACTTCTGCCCTGGTCTGCATCCATCGGATTACAGCCCAGCTCCCCAAGACACTTCTGCCCTCATCTGCATCCACCGAAATGCAGACCACCTCCCCCCTAGACACTTCTGCCCTCATCTGCATCCAGCGAAATACATCCCACCTCCCCCCTAGACACTTCTGCTCTCATCTGCACCCACCGGAATACGGCCCAGCTCCCCTAGACACTTCTGCCCTGGTCTGCATCCACCGGAATACAGCCCAGCTCCCCCCTAGACACTTCTGCCCAGGTCTGCATCCACCGGAATACAGCCGAGCTCCCCTAGACACTTCTGCCCTCGCATCCACCGGAATACAGCCCAGCTCCCCTAGACACTTCTGCCCTGGTCTGCATCCACCGGAATACAGCCCAGCTCCCCCCTAGACACTTCTGCCCTGGTCTGCATCCATCGGAATACAGCCCAGCTCCCCTAGAAACTTCTGCCCTCGCATCCAACGGAATACAGCCCACCTCCCCCCTAGACACTTCTGCTCTCATCTGCATCCACCGGAGTACAGCCCACCTCCCCCCTAGACACTTCTGCTCTCATCTGCATCCACCGGAGTACAGCCCACCTCCCCCCTAGACACTTCTGCGCTCATCTGCATCCCCCGGTATACAGCCCAGCTCCCCTAGACACTTCTGCCCTCGCATCCACCGGAATACAGCCCAGCTCCCCTACCCAGCTCCCCTAGACACTTCTGCCCTGGTCTGCATCCACCGGAATACAGCCCAGCTCCCGTAGACACTTCTGCCCTGGTCTGCATCCACCGTAGTACAGCCCAGCTCCCCTACCCAGCTCCCCTAGACACTTCTGCCCTGGTCTGCATCCACCGGAATACAGCCCAGCTCCCCTAGACACTTCTGCCCTGGTCTGCATCCACCGGAATACAGCCCAGCTCCCCTAGACACTTCTGCCCTCGTCTGCATCCAACGGAATACAGCCCAGCTCCCCTACCCAGCTCCCCTAGACACTTCTGCCCTCATCTGCATCCACCAGAATACAGCACAGGTCCCCTAGACACTTCTGCCCTCGCATCCACCGGAATACAGCCCAGCTCCCCTAGACACTTCTGCCCTCGCATCCACCGGAATACAGCCCAGCTCCCCTACCCAGCTCCCCTAGACACTTCTGCCCTCATCTGCATCCAACGGAATACAGCCCAGCTCCCCTAGACACTTCTGCCCTCGCATCCACCGGAATACGGCCCAGCTCCGCTAGACACTTCTGGTCTTATCTGCATCCACCGGAATACGGCCCAGCTCCCCTAGACACTTCTGCCCTCGTCTGCATCCACCGGAATACGGCCCAGCTCCCCTAGACACTTCTGCCCTCGTCTGCATCCACCGGAATACGGCCCAGCTCCCCTAGACACTTCTGCGCTCGTCTGCATCCACCGGAATACGGCCCAGCTCCCCTAGACACTTCTGCCCTCGTCTGCATCCACCGGAATACGGCCCAGCTCCCCTATACACTTCTGCCCTGGTCTGCATCCACCGAAATACAGCTCAGCTCCCCTAGACACTTCTGCCCTGGTCTGCATCCACCGGAATACAGCCCAGCTCCCCCCTAGACACTTCTGCCCAGGTCTGCATCCACCGGAATACAGCCCAACTCCCCCCTAGACACTTCTGCCCTGGTCTGCATCCACCGGAATACAGCCGAGCTCCCCTAGACACTTCTGCCCTCGCATCCACCAGAATACAGCCCAGCTCCCCTAGACACTTCTGCCCTGGTCTGCATCCACCGGAATACAGCCCAGCTCCCCCCTAGACACTTCTGCCCTGGTCTGCATCCACCGAAATACAGCCCACCTCCCCCCTAGACACTTCTGCTCTCATCTCCATCCACCGGAATACAGCCCACCTCCCACCTAGACACTTCTGCTCTCATCTGCATCCACCGGAGTACAGCCCACCTCCCCCCTAGACACTTCTGCGCTCAATTCCATCCCCCGGAATACAGCCCAGCTCCCCTAGACACTTCTGCCCTCATCTGCATCCAGCGAAATACAGCCCACCTCCCCCCTAGACACTTCTGCTCTCATCTGCATCCACCGGAATACGGCCCAGCTCCCCTAGACACTTCTGCCCTGGTCTGCATCCACCGGAATACAGCCCAGCTCCCCCCTAGACACTTCTGCCCAGGTCTGCATCCACCGGAATACAGCCCAACTCCCCCCTAGACACTTCTGCTCTCATCTGCATCCACCGGAGTACAGCCCACCTCCCCCCTAGCTCCCCTAGACACTTCTGCGCTCATCTGCATCCCCCGGTATACAGCCCAGCTCCCCTAGACACTTCTGCCCTCGCATCCACCGGAATACAGCCCAGCTCCCCTACCCAGCTCCCCTAGACACTTCTGCCCTGGTCTGCATCCACCGGAATACAGCCCAGCTCCCGTAGACACTTCTGCCCTGGTCTGCATCCACCGTAGTACAGCCCAGCTCCCCTACCCAGCTCCCCTAGACACTTCTGCCCTGGTCTGCATCCACCGGAATACAGCCCAGCTCCCCTAGACACTTCTGCCCTGGTCTGCATCCACCGGAATACAGCCCAGCTCCCCTAGACACTTCTGCCCTCGTCTGCATCCAACGGAATACAGCCCAGCTCCCCTACCCAGCTCCCCTAGACACTTCTGCCCTCATCTGCATCCACCAGAATACAGCACAGGTCCCCTAGACACTTCTGCCCTCGCATCCACCGGAATACAGCCCAGCTCCCCTAGACACTTCTGCCCTCGCATCCACCGGAATACAGCCCAGCTCCCCTACCCAGCTCCCCTAGACACTTCTGCCCTCATCTGCATCCAACGGAATACAGCCCAGCTCCCCTAGACACTTCTGCCCTCGCATCCACCGGAATACGGCCCAGCTCCGCTAGACACTTCTGCTCTTATCTGCATCCACCGGAATACGGCCCAGCTCCCCTAGACACTTCTGCCCTCGTCTGCATCCACCGGAATACGGCCCAGCTCCCCTAGACACTTCTGCCCTCGTCTGCATCCACCGGAATACGGCCCAGCTCCCCTAGACACTTCTGCGCTCGTCTGCATCCACCGGAATACGGCCCAGCTCCCCTAGACACTTCTGCCCTCGTCTGCATCCACCGGAATACGGCCCAGCTCCCCTATACACTTCTGCCCTGGTCTGCATCCACCGAAATACAGCTCAGCTCCCCTAGACACTTCTGCCCTGGTCTGCATCCACCGGAATACAGCCCAGCTCCCCCCTAGACACTTCTGCCCAGGTCTGCATCCACCGGAATACAGCCCAACTCCCCCCTAGACACTTCTGCCCTGGTCTGCATCCACCGGAATACAGCCGAGCTCCCCTAGACACTTCTGCCCTCGCATCCACCAGAATACAGCCCAGCTCCCCTAGACACTTCTGCCCTGGTCTGCATCCACCGGAATACAGCCCAGCTCCCCCCTAGACACTTCTGCCCTGGTCTGCATCCACCGAAATACAGCCCACCCCCCCCTAGACACTTCTGCTCTCATCTCCATCCACCGGAATACAGCCCACCTCCCCCCTAGACACTTCTGCTCTCATCTGCATCCACCGGAGTACAGCCCACCTCCCCCCTAGACACTTCTGCGCTCAATTCCATCCCCCGGAATACAGCCCAGCTCCCCTAGACACTTCTGCCCTCATCTGCATCCAGCGAAATACAGCCCACCTCCCCCCTAGACACTTCTGCTCTCATCTGCATCCACCGGAATACGGCCCAGCTCCCCTAGACACTTCTGCCCTGGTCTGCATCCACCGGAATACAGCCCAGCTCCCCCCTAGACACTTCTGCCCAGGTCTGCATCCACCGGAATACAGCCCAACTCCCCCCTAGACACTTCTGCCCTGGTCTGCATCCACCGGAATACAGCCGAGCTCCCCTAGACACTTCTGCCCTCGCATCCACCGGAATACAGCCCAGCTCCACTACACACTTCTGCCCTGGTCTGCATCCACCGGAATACAGCCCAGCTCCCCCCTAGACACTTCTGCCCTGGTCTGCATCCATCGGAATACAGCCCGGCTCCCCTAGAAACTTCTGCCCTCGCATCCAACGGAATACAGCCCACCTCCCCCCTAGACATTCTGCTCTCATCTGCATCCACCGGAGTACAGCCCACCTCCCCCCTGGACACTTCTGCTCTCATCTGCATCCACCGGAGTACAGCCCACCTCCCCCCTAGACACTTCTGCGCTCATCTGCATCCCCCGGAATACAGCCCAGCTCCCCTAGACACTTCTGCCCTCATCTGCATCCAGCGAAATACAGCCCACCTCCCCCCTAGACACTTCTGCTCTCATCTGCATCCACCAGAATACAGCCCAGCTCCCCAAGACACTTCTGCCCTCATCTGCATCCCCCGGAATACAGCCCAGCTCCCCTAGACACTTCTGCCCTCATCTGCATCCAGCCGAATACAGCCCAGCTCCCCAAGACACTTCTGCCCTCATCTGCATCCAACGGAATACAGCCCAGCTCCCCAAGACACTTCTGCTCTCATCTGCATCGAACGGAATACAGCCCAGCTCCAATAGACACTTCTGCCCTGGTCTGCACCCACCGGAATACAGCCCAGCTCCCCACTAGACACTTCTGCCCTCGTCTGCATCCACCGGAATACGGCCCAGCTCCCCTATACACTTCTGCCCTGGTCTGCATCGACCGGAATACAGCCCACGTCCCCCCAAGACACTTCTGCTCTCATCTGCATCCACCGGAATACAGCCCACCCCCCCCCCTAGACACTTCTGCTCTCATCTGCATCCAACGGAATACAGCCCAGCTCCCCTAGACACTTCTGCCCTGGTCTGCACCCACCGGAATACAGCCCAGCTCCCCACTAGACACTTCTGCCCTCATCTGCATCCAACGGAATACAGCCCAGCTCCCCAAGACACTTCTGCTCTCATCTGCATCCAACGGAATACAGCCCAGCTCCCCTAGACACTTCTGCCCTGGTCTGCACCCACCGGAATACAGCCCAGCTCCCCACTAGACACTTCTGCCCTCGTCTGCATCTACCGGAATACGGCCCAGCGCCCCTATACACTTCTGCCCTGGTCTGCATCGACCGGAATACAGCCCACGTCCCCCCTGGACACTTCTGCTCTCATCTGCATCCACAGGAATACAGCCCACCCCCCCCCTAGACACTTCTGCTCTCATCTGCATCCACCGGAATACAGCCCACCCCCCCTAGACACTTCTGCTCTCGTCTGCATCCAACGGAATACGGCCCAGCTCCCCTAGACACTTCTGCGCTCGTCTGCATCCACCGGAATACGGCCCAGCTCCCCTAGACACTTCTGCCCTCGTCTGCATCCACCGGAATACGGCCCAGCTCCCCTATACACTTCTGCCCTGGTCTGCATCCACCGGAATACAGCCCAGCTCCCCCCTAGACACTTCTGCCCAGGTCTGCATCCACCGGAATACAGCCCAACTCCCCCCTAGACACTTCTGCCCTTGTCTGCATCCACCGGAATACAGCCGAGCTCCCCTAGACACTTCTGCCCTCGCATCCACCGGAATACAGCCCAGCTCCCCTAGACACTTCTGCCCTGGTCTGCATCCACCGGAATACAGCCCAGCTCCCCCCTAGACACTTCTGCCCTGGTCTGCATCCATCGGAATACAGCCCAGCTCCCCTAGAAACTTCTGCCCTCGCATCCACCGGAATACAGCCAAGCTCCCCCCTAGACACTTCTGCCCTGGTCTGCATCCATCGGAATACAGCCCAGCTCCCCTAGACACTTCTGCCCTCATCTGCATCCAGCGAAATACAGCCCACCTCCCCCCTAGACACTTCTGCTCTCATCTGCATCCACCGGAATACGGCCCAGCTCCCCTAGACACTTCTGCCCTGGTCTGCATCCACCGGAATACAGCCCAGCTCCCCCCTAGACACTTCTGCCCAGGTCTGCATCCACCGGAATACAGCCCAACTCCCCCCTAGACACTTCTGCCCTGGTCTGCATCCACCAGAATACGGCCCAGCTCCCCTAGACACTTCTGCCCTGGTCTGCATCCACCGGAATACAGCTCACCTCCCCCCTAGACACTTCTGCTCTCATCTGCATCCACCGGAGTACAGCCCACCTCCCCCCTAGACACTTCTGCGCTCATCTGCATCCCCCGGAATACAGCCCAGCTCCCCTAGACACTTCTGCCCTCATCTGCATCCAGCGAAATACAGCCCACCTCCCCCCTAGACACTTCTGCCCTCATCTGCATCCACCGGAGTACAGCCCACCTCCCCCCTAGACACTTCTGCTCTCATCTGCATCCACCGGAGTACAGCCCACCTCCCCCCTAGACACTTCTGCGCTCATCTGCATCCCCCGCAATACAGCCCAGCTCCCCTAGACACTTCTGCCCTCATCTGCATCCAGTCGAATACAGCCCACCTCCCCCCTAGACACTTCTGCCCAGGTCTGCATCCACCGGAATACAGCCCAACTCCCCCCTAGACACTTCTGCCCTGGTCTGCATCCACCGGAATACAGCCGAGCTCCCCTAGACACTTCTGCCCTCGCATCCACCGGAATACGGCCCAGCTCCCCTAGACACTTCTGCCCTCATCTGCATCCCCCGCAATACAGCCCAGCTCCCCTAGACACTTCTGCCCTCATCTGCATCCCCCGCAATACAGCCCAGCTCCCCTAGACACTTCTGCCCTCATCTTCATCCACCGGAATACGGCCCAGCTCCCCTAGACACTTCTGCCCTCATCTGCATCCCCCGCAATACAGCCCAGCTCCCCTAGACACTTCTGCCCTCATCTGCATCCAGTCGAATACAGCCCACCTCCCCTAGACACTTCTGCTCTCATCTGCATCCACCGGAATACAGCCCAACTCCCCTAGACACTTCTGCCCTCATCTGCATCCAGTCGAATACAGCCCACCTCCCCTAGACACTTCTGCTCTCATCTGCATCCACCGGAATACAGCCCAGCTCCCCTAGACACTTCTGCTCTCATCTGCATCCACCGGAACACGGCCCAGCTCCCCTAGACACTTCTGCCCTCATCTGCATCCACCGGAATACGGCCCAGCTCCCCTAGACACTTCTGCCCTGGTCTGCATCCACCGGAATACAGCCCAGCTCCCCTAGACACTTCTGCCCTGGTCTGCATCCACCGGAATACAGCCCAGCTCCCCCCTAGACACTTCTGCCCTCGCATCCACCGGAATACAGCCCAGCTCCCCTAGACACTTCTGCCCTGGTCTGCATCCACCGGAATACAGCCCAGCTCCCCTAGACACTTCTGCCCTGGTCTGCATCCACCGGAATACAGCCCAGCTCCCCTAGACACTTCTGCCCTGGTCTGCATCCACCGGAATACAGCCCAGCTCCCCTAGACACTTCTGCCCAGCTCCCCTAGACACTTCTGCCCTGGTCTGCATCCACCGGAATACAGCCGAGCTCCCCTAGACACTTCTGCCCTGGTCTGCATCCACCGGAATACAGCCAAGCTCCCCTAGACACTTCTGCCCTGGTCTGCACCCACCGGAATACAGCCCAGCTCCCCTAGACACTTCTGCCCTGGTCTGCATCCCCCGCAATACAGCCCAGCTCCCCTAGACACTTCTGCCCTCATCTGCATCCAGTCGAATACAGCCCACCTCCCCCCTAGACACTTCTGCCCAGGTCTGCATCCACCGGAATACAGCCCAACTCCCCCCTAGACACTTCTGCCCTGGTCTGCATCCACCGGAATACAGCCGAGCTCCCCTAGACACTTCTGCCCTCGCATCCACCGGAATACGGCCCAGCTCCCCTAGACACTTCTGCCCTCATCTGCATCCCCCGCAATACAGCCCAGCTCCCCTAGACACTTCTGCCCTCATCTGCATCCCCCGCAATACAGCCCAGCTCCCCTAGACACTTCTGCCCTCATCTTCATCCACCGGAATACGGCCCAGCTCCCCTAGACACTTCTGCCCTCATCTGCATCCCCCGCAATACAGCCCAGCTCCCCTAGACACTTCTGCCCTCATCTGCATCCAGTCGAATACAGCCCACCTCCCCTAGACACTTCTGCTCTCATCTGCATCCACCGGAATACAGCCCAACTCCCCTAGACACTTCTGCCCTCATCTGCATCCAGTCGAATACAGCCCACCTCCCCTAGACACTTCTGCTCTCATCTGCATCCACCGGAATACAGCCCAGCTCCCCTAGACACTTCTGCTCTCATCTGCATCCACCGGAACACGGCCCAGCTCCCCTAGACACTTCTGCCCTCATCTGCATCCACCGGAATAAGGCCCAGCTCCCCTAGACACTTCTGCCCTGGTCTGCATCCACCGGAATACAGCCCAGCTCCCCTAGACACTTCTGCCCTGGTCTGCATCCACCGGAATACAGCCCAGCTCCCCCTAGACACTTCTGCCCTCGCATCCACCGGAATACAGCCCAGCTCCCCTAGACAAATCTGCCCTGGTCTGCATCCACCGGAATACAGCCCAGCTCCCCTAGACACTTCTGCCCTGGTCTGCATCCACCGGAATACAGCCCAGCTCCCCTAGACACTTCTGCCCTGGTCTGCATCCACCGGAATACAGCCCAGCTCCCCCCTAGACACTTCTGCCCTCGCATCCACCGGAATACAGCCCAGCTCCCCTAGACACTTCTGCCCTGGTCTGCATCCACCGGAATACAGCCCAGCTCCCCTAGACACTTCTGCCCTGGTCTGCATCCACCGGAATACAGCCCAGCTCCCCTAGACACTTCTGCCCAGCTCCCCTAGACACTTCTGCCCTGGTCTGCATCCACCGGAATACAGCCGAGCTCCCCTAGACACTTCTGCCCTGGTCTGCATCCACCGGAATACAGCCCAGCTCCCCTAGACACTTCTGCCCTGGTCTGCATCCACCGGAATACAACCAGCTCCCCTAGACACTTCTGCCCTGGTCTGCACCCACCGGAATACAGCCCAGCGCCCCTAGACACTTCTGCCCTGGTCTGCATCCACCGGAATACAGCCCAGCTCCCCTAGACACTTCTGCCTGCCCAGCTCCCCTAGACACTTCTGCCCTGGTCTGCATCCACCGGAATACAGCCGAGCTCCCCTAGACACTTCTGCCCTGGTCTGCATCCACCGGAATACAGCCGAGCTCCCCTAGACACTTCTGCCCTGGTCTGCATCCACCGGAATACAGCCCAGCTCCCCTAGACACTTCTGCCCTGGTCTGCATCCACCGGAATACAGCCCAGCTCCCCTAGACACTTCTGCCCTGGTCTGCATCCACCGGAATACAGCCCAGCTCCCCTAGACACTTCTGCCCTGGTCTGCACCCACCGGAATACAGCCCAGCTCCCCACTAGACACTTCTGCCCTCGTCTGCATCCACCGGAATACGGCCCAGCTCCCCTATACACTTCTGCCCTCGTCTGCATCCACCGGAATACGGCCCAGCTCCGCTATACACTTCTGCCCTGGTCTGCATCGACCGGAATACAGCCCACGTCCCCCCTAGACACTTCTGCTCTCATCTGCATCCACAGGAATACAGCCCACCCCCCCCCTAGACACTTCTGCTCTCATCTGCATCCACCGGAATACAGCCCACCCCCCCCTAGACACTTCTGCTCTCATCTGCATCCAACGGAATACGGCCCAGCTCCCCTAGACACTTCTGCGCTCGTCTGCATCCACCGGAATACGGCCCAGCTCCCCTAGACACTTCTGCCCTCGTCTGCATCCACCGGAATACGGCCCAGCTCCCCTAGACACTTCTGCCCTCGCATCCACCGGAATACAGCCCAGCTCCCCTCCACACTTCTGCCCTGGTCTGCATCCACCGGAATACAGCCCAGCTCCCCCCTAGACACTTCTGCCCTGGTCTGCATCCATCGGAATACAGCCCAGCTCCCCTAGAAACTTCTGCCCTCGCATCCAACGGAATACAGCCCACCTCCCCCCTAGACACTTCTGCTCTCATCTGCATCCACCGGAGTACAGCCCACCTCCCCCCTAGACACTTCTGCTCTCATCTGCATCCACCGGAGTACAGCCCACCTCCCCCCTAGACACTTCTGCGCTCATCTGCATCCCCCGGAATACGGCCCACTCCCCTGGACACTTCTGCCCTCATCTGCATCCAGCGAAATACAGCCCACCTCCCCCCTAGACACTTCTGCTCTCATCTGCATCCACCAGAATACAGCCCAGCTCCCCAAGACACTTCTGCCCTCATCTGCATCCCCCGGAATACAGCCCAGCTCCCCTAGACACTTCTGCCCTCATCTGCATCCACCAGAATACAGCCCAGCTCCCCAAGACACTTCTGCGCTCATCTGCATCCCCCGGAATACGGCCCACTCCCCTGGACACTTCTGCTCTCATCTGCATCCACCGGAATACAGCCCCCCCCCCCAGACACTTCTGCTCTCATCTGCATCCACCGGAATACGGCCCAGCTCCCCTAGACACTTCTGCTCTCATCTGCATCCAACGGAATACAGCCCAGCTCCCCTAGACACTTCTGCCCTGGTCTGCACCCACCGGAATACAGCCCAGCTCCCCACTAGACACTTCTGCCCTCATCTGCATCCAACGGAATACAGCCCAGCTCCCCAAGACACTTCTGCTCTCATCTGCATCCAACGGAATACAGCCCAGCTCCCCTAGACACTTCTGCCCTGGTCTGCACCCACCGGAATACAGCCCAGCTCCCCACTAGACACTTCTGCCCTCGTCTGCATCCACCGGAATACGGCCCAGCTCCCCTATACACTTCTGCCCTGGTCTGCATCGACCGGAATACAGCCCACGTCCCCCCTGGACACTTCTGCTCTCATCTGCATCCACAGGAATACAGCCCCCCCCTAGACACTTCTGCTCTCATCTGCATCCACCGGAATACAGCCCACCCCCCCCCTAGACACTTCTGCTCTCATCTGCATCCAACGGAATACGGCCCAGCTCCCCTAGACACTTCTGCGCTCGTCTGCATCCACCGGAATACGGCCCAGCTCCCCTAGACACTTCTGCCCTCGTCTGCATCCACCGGAATACGGCCCAGCTCCCCTATACACTTCTGCCCTGGTCTGCATCCACCGGAATACAGCCCAGCTCCCCCCTAGACACTTCTGCCCAGGTCTGCATCCACCGGAATACAGCCCAACTCCCCCCTAGACACTTCTGCCCTTGTCTGCATCCACCGGAATACAGCCGAGCTCCCCTAGACACTTCTGCCCTCGCATCCACCGGAATACAGCCCAGCTCCCCTAGACACTTCTGCCCTGGTCTGCATCCACCGGAATACAGCCCAGCTCCCCCCTAGACACTTCTGCCCTGGTCTGCATCCATCGGAATAAAGCCCAGCTCCCCTAGAAACTTCTGCCCTCGCATCCACCGGAATACAGCCAAGCTCCCCCCTAGACACTTCTGCCCTGGTCTGCATCCATCGGAATACAGCCCAGCTCCCCTAGACACTTCTGCCCTCATCTGCATCCAGCGAAATACAGCCCACCTCCCCCCTAGACACTTCTGCTCTCATCTGCATCCACCGGAATACGGCCCAGCTCCCCTAGACACTTCTGCCCTGGTCTGCATCCACCGGAATACAGCCCAGCTCCCCCCTAGACACTTCTGCCCAGGTCTGCATCCACCGGAATACAGCCCAACTCCCCCCTAGACACTTCTGCCCTGGTCTGCATCCACCAGAATACGGCCCAGCTCCCCTAGACACTTCTGCCCTGGTCTGCATCCACCGGAATACAGCCCACCTCCCCCTAGACACTTCTGCTCTCATCTGCATCCACCGGAGTACAGCCCACCTCCCCCCTAGACACTTCTGCGCTCATCTGCATCCCCCGGAATACAGCCCAGCTCCCCTAGACACTTCTGCCCTCATCTGCATCCAGCGAAATACAGCCCACCTCCCCCCTAGACACTTCTGCCCTGGTCTGCATCCACCGGAATACAGCCCAGCTCCCCCCTAGACACTTCTGCCCAGGTCTGCATCCACCGGAATACAGCCGAGCTCCCCTAGACACTTCTGCCCTCGCATCCACCGGAATACAGCCCAGCTCCCCTAGACACTTCTGCCCTGGTCTGCATCCACCGGAATACAGCCCAGCTCCCCCCTAGACACTTCTGCCCTGGTCTGCATCCATCGGAATACAGCCCAGCTCCCCTAGAAACTTCTGCCCTCGCATCCAACGGAATACAGCCCACCTCCCCCCTAGACACTTCTGCTCTCATCTGCATCCACCGGAGTACAGCCCACCTCCCCCCTAGACACTTCTGCTCTCATCTGCATCCACCGGAGTACAGCCCACCTCCCCCCTAGACACTTCTGCGCTCATCTGCATCCCCCGGAATACAGCCCAGCTCCCCTAGACACTTCTGCCCTCGCATCCACCGGAATACAGCCCAGCTCCCCTACCCAGCTCCCCTAGACACTTCTGCCCTGGTCTGCATCCACCGGAATACAGCCCAGCTCCCCTAGACACTTCTGCCCTGGTCTGCATCCACCGGAATACAGCCCAGCTCCCCTAGACACTTCTGCCCTCGTCTGCATCCAACGGAATACAGCCCAGCTCCCCTACCCAGCTCCCCTAGACACTTCTGCCCTCATCTGCATCCACCAGAATACAGCACAGGTCCCCTAGACACTTCTGCCCTCGCATCCACCGGAATACAGCCCAGCTCCCCTAGACACTTCTGCCCTCGCATCCACCGGAATACAGCCCAGCTCCCCTACCCAGCTCCCCTAGACACTTCTGCCCTCATCTGCATCCAACGGAATACAGCCCAGCTCCCCTACCCAGCTCCCCTAGACACTTCTGCCCTCGCATCCACCGGAATACGGCCCAGCTCCGCTAGACACTTCTGCTCTTATCTGCATCCACCGGAATACGGCCCAGCTCCCCTAGACACTTCTGCCCTCGTCTGCATCCACCGGAATACGGCCCAGCTCCCCTAGACACTTCTGCCCTCGTCTGCATCCACCGGAATACGGCCCAGCTCCCCTAGACACTTCTGCGCTCGTCTGCATCCACCGGAATACGGCCCAGCTCCCCTAGACACTTCTGCCCTCGTCTGCATCCACCGGAATACGGCCTAGCTCCCCTATACACTTCTGCCCTGGTCTGCATCCACCGAAATACAGCCCAGCTCCCCTAGACACTTCTGCCCTGGTCTGCATCCACCGGAATACAGCCCAGCTCCCCCCTAGACACTTCTGCCCAGGTCTGCATCCACCGGAATACAGCCCAACTCCCCCCTAGACACTTCTGCCCTGGTCTGCATCCACCGGAATACAGCCGAGCTCCCCTAGACACTTCTGCCCTCGCATCCACCGGAATACAGCCCAGCTCCCCTAGACACTTCTGCCCTGGTCTGCATCCACCGGAATACAGCCCAGCTCCCCCCTAGACACTTCTGCCCTGGTCTGCATCCACCGAAATACAGCCCACCTCCCCCCTAGACACTTCTGCTCTCATCTCCATCCACCGGAATACAGCCCACCTCCCCCCTAGACACTTCTGCTCTCATCTGCATCCACCGGAGTACAGCCCACCTCCCCCCTAGACACTTCTGCGCTCAATTCCATCCCCCGGAATACAGCCCAGCTCCCCTAGACACTTCTGCCCTCATCTGCATCCAGCGAAATACAGCCCACCTCCCCCCTAGACACTTCTGCTCTCATCTGCATCTTCCGGAATACGGCCCAGCTCCCCTAGACACTTCTGCCCTGGTCTGCATCCACCGGAATACAGCCCAACTCCCCCCTAGACACTTCTGCCCTGGTCTGCATCCACCGGAATACAGCCGAGCTCCCCTAGACACTTCTGCCCTCGCATCCACCGGAATGCAGCCCAGCTCCCCTAGACACTTCTGCCCTGGTCTGCATCCACCGGAATACAGCCCAGCTCCCCCCTAGACACTTCTGCCCAGGTCTGCATCCACCGGAATACAGCCCAACTCCCCCCTAGACACTTCTGCCCTGGTCTGCATCCACCGGAATACAGCCCAGCTCCCCCCTAGACACTTCTGCCCTGGTCTGCATCCATCGGATTACAGCCCAGCTCCCCAAGACACTTCTGCCCTCATCTGCATCCACCGAAATGCAGCCCACCTCCCCCCTAGACACTTCTGCTCTCATCTGCATCCACCGGAATACAACCCACCTCCCCCCTAGACACTTCTGCTCTCATCTGCATCCACCGGAGTACAGCCCAGCTCCCCTAGACACTGCTGCCCTGGTCTGCATCCACCGGAATACAGCCCAGCTCCCCCCTAGACACTTCTGCCCTGGTCTGCATCCATCGGATTACAGCCCAGCTCCCCAAGACACTTCTGCCCTCATCTGCATCCACCGAAATGCAGACCACCTCCCCCCTAGACACTTCTGCCCTCATCTGCATCCAGCGAAATACATCCCACCTCCCCCCTAGACACTTCTGCTCTCATCTGCACCCACCGGAATACGGCCCAGCTCCCCTAGACACTTCTGCCCTGGTCTGCATCCACCGGAATACAGCCCAGCTCCCCCCTAGACACTTCTGCCCAGGTCTGCATCCACCGGAATACAGCCGAGCTCCCCTAGACACTTCTGCCCTCGCATCCACCGGAATACAGCCCAGCTCCCCTAGACACTTCTGCCCTGGTCTGCATCCACCGGAATACAGCCCAGCTCCCCCCTAGACACTTCTGCCCTGGTCTGCATCCATCGGAATACAGCCCAGCTCCCCTAGAAACTTCTGCCCTCGCATCCAACGGAATACAGCCCACCTCCCCCCTAGACACTTCTGCTCTCATCTGCATCCACCGGAGTACAGCCCACCTCCCCCCTAGACACTTCTGCTCTCATCTGCATCCACCGGAGTACAGCCCACCTCCCCCCTAGACACTTCTGCGCTCATCTGCATCCCCCGGTATACAGCCCAGCTCCCCTAGACACTTCTGCCCTCGCATCCACCGGAATACAGCCCAGCTCCCCTACCCAGCTCCCCTAGACACTTCTGCCCTGGTCTGCATCCACCGGAATACAGCCCAGCTCCCGTAGACACTTCTGCCCTGGTCTGCATCCACCGTAGTACAGCCCAGCTCCCCTACCCAGCTCCCCTAGACACTTCTGCCCTGGTCTGCATCCACCGGAATACAGCCCAGCTCCCCTAGACACTTCTGCCCTGGTCTGCATCCACCGGAATACAGCCCAGCTCCCCTAGACACTTCTGCCCTCGTCTGCATCCAACGGAATACAGCCCAGCTCCCCTACCCAGCTCCCCTAGACACTTCTGCCCTCATCTGCATCCACCAGAATACAGCACAGGTCCCCTAGACACTTCTGCCCTCGCATCCACCGGAATACAGCCCAGCTCCCCTAGACACTTCTGCCCTCGCATCCACCGGAATACAGCCCAGCTCCCCTACCCAGCTCCCCTAGACACTTCTGCCCTCATCTGCATCCAACGGAATACAGCCCAGCTCCCCTAGACACTTCTGCCCTCGCATCCACCGGAATACGGCCCAGCTCCGCTAGACACTTCTGCTCTTATCTGCATCCACCGGAATACGGCCCAGCTCCCCTAGACACTTCTGCCCTCGTCTGCATCCACCGGAATACGGCCCAGCTCCCCTAGACACTTCTGCCCTCGTCTGCATCCACCGGAATACGGCCCAGCTCCCCTAGACACTTCTGCGCTCGTCTGCATCCACCGGAATACGGCCCAGCTCCCCTAGACACTTCTGCCCTCGTCTGCATCCACCGGAATACGGCCCAGCTCCCCTATACACTTCTGCCCTGGTCTGCATCCACCGAAATACAGCTCAGCTCCCCTAGACACTTCTGCCCTGGTCTGCATCCACCGGAATACAGCCCAGCTCCCCCCTAGACACTTCTGCCCAGGTCTGCATCCACCGGAATACAGCCCAACTCCCCCCTAGACACTTCTGCCCTGGTCTGCATCCACCGGAATACAGCCGAGCTCCCCTAGACACTTCTGCCCTCGCATCCACCAGAATACAGCCCAGCTCCCCTAGACACTTCTGCCCTGGTCTGCATCCACCGGAATACAGCCCAGCTCCCCCCTAGACACTTCTGCCCTGGTCTGCATCCACCGAAATACAGCCCACCTCCCCCCTAGACACTTCTGCTCTCATCTCCATCCACCGGAATACAGCCCACCTCCCACCTAGACACTTCTGCTCTCATCTGCATCCACCGGAGTACAGCCCACCTCCCCCCTAGACACTTCTGCGCTCAATTCCATCCCCCGGAATACAGCCCAGCTCCCCTAGACACTTCTGCCCTCATCTGCATCCAGCGAAATACAGCCCACCTCCCCCCTAGACACTTCTGCTCTCATCTGCATCCACCGGAATACGGCCCAGCTCCCCTAGACACTTCTGCCCTGGTCTGCATCCACCGGAATACAGCCCAGCTCCCCCCTAGACACTTCTGCCCAGGTCTGCATCCACCGGAATACAGCCCAACTCCCCCCTAGACACTTCTGCTCTCATCTGCATCCACCGGAGTACAGCCCACCTCCCCCCTAGCTCCCCTAGACACTTCTGCGCTCATCTGCATCCCCCGGTATACAGCCCAGCTCCCCTAGACACTTCTGCCCTCGCATCCACCGGAATACAGCCCAGCTCCCCTACCCAGCTCCCCTAGACACTTCTGCCCTGGTCTGCATCCACCGGAATACAGCCCAGCTCCCGTAGACACTTCTGCCCTGGTCTGCATCCACCGTAGTACAGCCCAGCTCCCCTACCCAGCTCCCCTAGACACTTCTGCCCTGGTCTGCATCCACCGGAATACAGCCCAGCTCCCCTAGACACTTCTGCCCTGGTCTGCATCCACCGGAATACAGCCCAGCTCCCCTAGACACTTCTGCCCTCGTCTGCATCCAACGGAATACAGCCCAGCTCCCCTACCCAGCTCCCCTAGACACTTCTGCCCTCATCTGCATCCACCAGAATACAGCACAGGTCCCCTAGACACTTCTGCCCTCGCATCCACCGGAATACAGCCCAGCTCCCCTAGACACTTCTGCCCTCGCATCCACCGGAATACAGCCCAGCTCCCCTACCCAGCTCCCCTAGACACTTCTGCCCTCATCTGCATCCAACGGAATACAGCCCAGCTCCCCTAGACACTTCTGCCCTCGCATCCACCGGAATACGGCCCAGCTCCGCTAGACACTTCTGCTCTTATCTGCATCCACCGGAATACGGCCCAGCTCCCCTAGACACTTCTGCCCTCGTCTGCATCCACCGGAATACGGCCCAGCTCCCCTAGACACTTCTGCCCTCGTCTGCATCCACCGGAATACGGCCCAGCTCCCCTAGACACTTCTGCGCTCGTCTGCATCCACCGGAATACGGCCCAGCTCCCCTAGACACTTCTGCCCTCGTCTGCATCCACCGGAATACGGCCCAGCTCCCCTATACACTTCTGCCCTGGTCTGCATCCACCGAAATACAGCTCAGCTCCCCTAGACACTTCTGCCCTGGTCTGCATCCACCGGAATACAGCCCAGCTCCCCCCTAGACACTTCTGCCCAGGTCTGCATCCACCGGAATACAGCCCAACTCCCCCCTAGACACTTCTGCCCTGGTCTGCATCCACCGGAATACAGCCGAGCTCCCCTAGACACTTCTGCCCTCGCATCCACCAGAATACAGCCCAGCTCCCCTAGACACTTCTGCCCTGGTCTGCATCCACCGGAATACAGCCCAGCCCCCCCCTAGACACTTCTGCCCTGGTCTGCATCCACCGAAATACAGCCCACCCCCCCCTAGACACTTCTGCTCTCATCTCCATCCACCGGAATACAGCCCACCTCCCCCCTAGACACTTCTGCTCTCATCTGCATCCACCGGAGTACAGCCCACCTCCCCCCTAGACACTTCTGCGCTCAATTCCATCCCCCGGAATACAGCCCAGCTCCCCTAGACACTTCTGCCCTCATCTGCATCCAGCGAAATACAGCCCACCTCCCCCCTAGACACTTCTGCTCTCATCTGCATCCACCGGAATACGGCCCAGCTCCCCTAGACACTTCTGCCCTGGTCTGCATCCACCGGAATACAGCCCAGCTCCCCCCTAGACACTTCTGCCCAGGTCTGCATCCACCGGAATACAGCCCAACTCCCCCCTAGACACTTCTGCCCTGGTCTGCATCCACCGGAATACAGCCGAGCTCCCCTAGACACTTCTGCCCTCGCATCCACCGGAATACAGCCCAGCTCCACTACACACTTCTGCCCTGGTCTGCATCCACCGGAATACAGCCCAGCTCCCCCCTAGACACTTCTGCCCTGGTCTGCATCCATCGGAATACAGCCCGGCTCCCCTAGAAACTTCTGCCCTCGCATCCAACGGAATACAGCCCACCTCCCCCCTAGACATTCTGCTCTCATCTGCATCCACCGGAGTACAGCCCACCTCCCCCCTGGACACTTCTGCTCTCATCTGCATCCACCGGAGTACAGCCCACCTCCCCCCTAGACACTTCTGCGCTCATCTGCATCCCCCGGAATACAGCCCAGCTCCCCTAGACACTTCTGCCCTCATCTGCATCCAGCGAAATACAGCCCACCTCCCCCCTAGACACTTCTGCTCTCATCTGCATCCACCAGAATACAGCCCAGCTCCCCAAGACACTTCTGCCCTCATCTGCATCCCCCGGAATACAGCCCAGCTCCCCTAGACACTTCTGCCCTCATCTGCATCCAGCCGAATACAGCCCAGCTCCCCAAGACACTTCTGCCCTCATCTGCATCCAACGGAATACAGCCCAGCTCCCCAAGACACTTCTGCTCTCATCTGCATCGAACGGAATACAGCCCAGCTCCAATAGACACTTCTGCCCTGGTCTGCACCCACCGGAATACAGCCCAGCTCCCCACTAGACACTTCTGCCCTCGTCTGCATCCACCGGAATACGGCCCAGCTCCCCTATACACTTCTGCCCTGGTCTGCATCGACCGGAATACAGCCCACGTCCCCCCAAGACACTTCTGCTCTCATCTGCATCCACCGGAATACAGCCCACCCCCCCCCCCTAGACACTTCTGCTCTCATCTGCATCCAACGGAATACAGCCCAGCTCCCCTAGACACTTCTGCCCTGGTCTGCACCCACCGGAATACAGCCCAGCTCCCCACTAGACACTTCTGCCCTCATCTGCATCCAACGGAATACAGCCCAGCTCCCCAAGACACTTCTGCTCTCATCTGCATCCAACGGAATACAGCCCAGCTCCCCTAGACACTTCTGCCCTGGTCTGCACCCACCGGAATACAGCCCAGCTCCCCACTAGACACTTCTGCCCTCGTCTGCATCTACCGGAATACGGCCCAGCGCCCCTATACACTTCTGCCCTGGTCTGCATCGACCGGAATACAGCCCACGTCCCCCCTGGACACTTCTGCTCTCATCTGCATCCACAGGAATACAGCCCACCCCCCCCCTAGACACTTCTGCTCTCATCTGCATCCACCGGAATACAGCCCACCCCCCCTAGACACTTCTGCTCTCGTCTGCATCCAACGGAATACGGCCCAGCTCCCCTAGACACTTCTGCGCTCGTCTGCATCCACCGGAATACGGCCCAGCTCCCCTAGACACTTCTGCCCTCGTCTGCATCCACCGGAATACGGCCCAGCTCCCCTATACACTTCTGCCCTGGTCTGCATCCACCGGAATACAGCCCAGCTCCCCCCTAGACACTTCTGCCCAGGTCTGCATCCACCGGAATACAGCCCAACTCCCCCCTAGACACTTCTGCCCTTGTCTGCATCCACCGGAATACAGCCGAGCTCCCCTAGACACTTCTGCCCTCGCATCCACCGGAATACAGCCCAGCTCCCCTAGACACTTCTGCCCTGGTCTGCATCCACCGGAATACAGCCCAGCTCCCCCCTAGACACTTCTGCCCTGGTCTGCATCCATCGGAATACAGCCCAGCTCCCCTAGAAACTTCTGCCCTCGCATCCACCGGAATACAGCCAAGCTCCCCCCTAGACACTTCTGCCCTGGTCTGCATCCATCGGAATACAGCCCAGCTCCCCTAGACACTTCTGCCCTCATCTGCATCCAGCGAAATACAGCCCACCTCCCCCCTAGACACTTCTGCTCTCATCTGCATCCACCGGAATACGGCCCAGCTCCCCTAGACACTTCTGCCCTGGTCTGCATCCACCGGAATACAGCCCAGCTCCCCCCTAGACACTTCTGCCCAGGTCTGCATCCACCGGAATACAGCCCAACTCCCCCCTAGACACTTCTGCCCTGGTCTGCATCCACCAGAATACGGCCCAGCTCCCCTAGACACTTCTGCCCTGGTCTGCATCCACCGGAATACAGCTCACCTCCCCCCTAGACACTTCTGCTCTCATCTGCATCCACCGGAGTACAGCCCACCTCCCCCCTAGACACTTCTGCGCTCATCTGCATCCCCCGGAATACAGCCCAGCTCCCCTAGACACTTCTGCCCTCATCTGCATCCAGCGAAATACAGCCCACCTCCCCCCTAGACACTTCTGCCCTCATCTGCATCCACCGGAGTACAGCCCACCTCCCCCCTAGACACTTCTGCTCTCATCTGCATCCACCGGAGTACAGCCCACCTCCCCCCTAGACACTTCTGCGCTCATCTGCATCCCCCGCAATACAGCCCAGCTCCCCTAGACACTTCTGCCCTCATCTGCATCCAGTCGAATACAGCCCACCTCCCCCCTAGACACTTCTGCCCAGGTCTGCATCCACCGGAATACAGCCCAACTCCCCCCTAGACACTTCTGCCCTGGTCTGCATCCACCGGAATACAGCCGAGCTCCCCTAGACACTTCTGCCCTCGCATCCACCGGAATACGGCCCAGCTCCCCTAGACACTTCTGCCCTCATCTGCATCCCCCGCAATACAGCCCAGCTCCCCTAGACACTTCTGCCCTCATCTGCATCCCCCGCAATACAGCCCAGCTCCCCTAGACACTTCTGCCCTCATCTTCATCCACCGGAATACGGCCCAGCTCCCCTAGACACTTCTGCCCTCATCTGCATCCCCCGCAATACAGCCCAGCTCCCCTAGACACTTCTGCCCTCATCTGCATCCAGTCGAATACAGCCCACCTCCCCTAGACACTTCTGCTCTCATCTGCATCCACCGGAATACAGCCCAACTCCCCTAGACACTTCTGCCCTCATCTGCATCCAGTCGAATACAGCCCACCTCCCCTAGACACTTCTGCTCTCATCTGCATCCACCGGAATACAGCCCAGCTCCCCTAGACACTTCTGCTCTCATCTGCATCCACCGGAACACGGCCCAGCTCCCCTAGACACTTCTGCCCTCATCTGCATCCACCGGAATACGGCCCAGCTCCCCTAGACACTTCTGCCCTGGTCTGCATCCACCGGAATACAGCCCAGCTCCCCTAGACACTTCTGCCCTGGTCTGCATCCACCGGAATACAGCCCAGCTCCCCCCTAGACACTTCTGCCCTCGCATCCACCGGAATACAGCCCAGCTCCCCTAGACACTTCTGCCCTGGTCTGCATCCACCGGAATACAGCCCAGCTCCCCTAGACACTTCTGCCCTGGTCTGCATCCACCGGAATACAGCCCAGCTCCCCTAGACACTTCTGCCCTGGTCTGCATCCACCGGAATACAGCCCAGCTCCCCTAGACACTTCTGCCCAGCTCCCCTAGACACTTCTGCCCTGGTCTGCATCCACCGGAATACAGCCGAGCTCCCCTAGACACTTCTGCCCTGGTCTGCATCCACCGGAATACAGCCAAGCTCCCCTAGACACTTCTGCCCTGGTCTGCACCCACCGGAATACAGCCCAGCTCCCCTAGACACTTCTGCCCTGGTCTGCATCCCCCGCAATACAGCCCAGCTCCCCTAGACACTTCTGCCCTCATCTGCATCCAGTCGAATACAGCCCACCTCCCCCCTAGACACTTCTGCCCAGGTCTGCATCCACCGGAATACAGCCCAACTCCCCCCTAGACACTTCTGCCCTGGTCTGCATCCACCGGAATACAGCCGAGCTCCCCTAGACACTTCTGCCCTCGCATCCACCGGAATACGGCCCAGCTCCCCTAGACACTTCTGCCCTCATCTGCATCCCCCGCAATACAGCCCAGCTCCCCTAGACACTTCTGCCCTCATCTGCATCCCCCGCAATACAGCCCAGCTCCCCTAGACACTTCTGCCCTCATCTTCATCCACCGGAATACGGCCCAGCTCCCCTAGACACTTCTGCCCTCATCTGCATCCCCCGCAATACAGCCCAGCTCCCCTAGACACTTCTGCCCTCATCTGCATCCAGTCGAATACAGCCCACCTCCCCTAGACACTTCTGCTCTCATCTGCATCCACCGGAATACAGCCCAACTCCCCTAGACACTTCTGCCCTCATCTGCATCCAGTCGAATACAGCCCACCTCCCCTAGACACTTCTGCTCTCATCTGCATCCACCGGAATACAGCCCAGCTCCCCTAGACACTTCTGCTCTCATCTGCATCCACCGGAACACGGCCCAGCTCCCCTAGACACTTCTGCCCTCATCTGCATCCACCGGAATAAGGCCCAGCTCCCCTAGACACTTCTGCCCTGGTCTGCATCCACCGGAATACAGCCCAGCTCCCCTAGACACTTCTGCCCTGGTCTGCATCCACCGGAATACAGCCCAGCTCCCCCTAGACACTTCTGCCCTCGCATCCACCGGAATACAGCCCAGCTCCCCTAGACAAATCTGCCCTGGTCTGCATCCACCGGAATACAGCCCAGCTCCCCTAGACACTTCTGCCCTGGTCTGCATCCACCGGAATACAGCCCAGCTCCCCTAGACACTTCTGCCCTGGTCTGCATCCACCGGAATACAGCCCAGCTCCCCCCTAGACACTTCTGCCCTCGCATCCACCGGAATACAGCCCAGCTCCCCTAGACACTTCTGCCCTGGTCTGCATCCACCGGAATACAGCCCAGCTCCCCTAGACACTTCTGCCCTGGTCTGCATCCACCGGAATACAGCCCAGCTCCCCTAGACACTTCTGCCCAGCTCCCCTAGACACTTCTGCCCTGGTCTGCATCCACCGGAATACAGCCGAGCTCCCCTAGACACTTCTGCCCTGGTCTGCATCCACCGGAATACAGCCCAGCTCCCCTAGACACTTCTGCCCTGGTCTGCATCCACCGGAATACAACCAGCTCCCCTAGACACTTCTGCCCTGGTCTGCACCCACCGGAATACAGCCCAGCGCCCCTAGACACTTCTGCCCTGGTCTGCATCCACCGGAATACAGCCCAGCTCCCCTAGACACTTCTGCCTGCCCAGCTCCCCTAGACACTTCTGCCCTGGTCTGCATCCACCGGAATACAGCCGAGCTCCCCTAGACACTTCTGCCCTGGTCTGCATCCACCGGAATACAGCCGAGCTCCCCTAGACACTTCTGCCCTGGTCTGCATCCACCGGAATACAGCCCAGCTCCCCTAGACACTTCTGCCCTGGTCTGCATCCACCGGAATACAGCCCAGCTCCCCTAGACACTTCTGCCCTGGTCTGCATCCACCGGAATACAGCCCAGCTCCCCTAGACACTTCTGCCCTGGTCTGCACCCACCGGAATACAGCCCAGCTCCCCACTAGACACTTCTGCCCTCGTCTGCATCCACCGGAATACGGCCCAGCTCCCCTATACACTTCTGCCCTCGTCTGCATCCACCGGAATACGGCCCAGCTCCGCTATACACTTCTGCCCTGGTCTGCATCGACCGGAATACAGCCCACGTCCCCCCTAGACACTTCTGCTCTCATCTGCATCCACAGGAATACAGCCCACCCCCCCCCTAGACACTTCTGCTCTCATCTGCATCCACCGGAATACAGCCCACCCCCCCCTAGACACTTCTGCTCTCATCTGCATCCAACGGAATACGGCCCAGCTCCCCTAGACACTTCTGCGCTCGTCTGCATCCACCGGAATACGGCCCAGCTCCCCTAGACACTTCTGCCCTCGTCTGCATCCACCGGAATACGGCCCAGCTCCCCTATACACTTCTGCCCTGGTCTGCATCCACCGGAATACAGCCCAGCTCCCCCCTAGACACTTCTGCCCAGGTCTGCATCCACCGGAATACAGCCCAACTCCCCCCTAGACACTTCTGCCCTTGTCTGCATCCACCGGAATACAGCCGAGCTCCCCTAGACACTTCTGCCCTCGCATCCACCGGAATACAGCCCAGCTCCCCTAGACACTTCTGCCCTGGTCTGCATCCACCGGAATACAGCCCAGCTCCCCCCTAGACACTTCTGCCCTGGTCTGCATCCATCGGAATACAGCCCAGCTCCCCTAGAAACTTCTGCCCTCGCATCCACCGGAATACAGCCAAGCTCCCCCCTAGACACTTCTGCCCTGGTCTGCATCCATCGGAATACAGCCCAGATCCCCTAGACACTTCTGCCCTCATCTGCATCCAGCGAAATACAGCCCACCTCCCCCCTAGACACTTCTGCTCTCATCTGCATCCACCGGAATACGGCCCAGCTCCCCTAGACACTTCTGCCCTGGTCTGCATCCACCGGAATACAGCCCAGCTCCCCCCTAGACACTTCTGCCCAGGTCTGCAATCACCGGAATACAGCCCAACTCCCCCCTAGACACTTCTGCCCTGGTCTGCATCCACCAGAATACGGCCCAGCTCCCCTAGACACTTCTGCCCTGGTCTGCATCCACCGGAATACAGCCCACCTCCCCCCTAGACACTTCTGCTCTCATCTGCATCCACCGGAGTACAGCCCACCTCCCCCCTAGACACTTCTGCGCTCATCTGCATCCCCCGGAATACAGCCCAGCTCCCCTAGACACTTCTGCCCTCATCTGCATCCAGCGAAATACAGCCCACCTCCCCCCTAGACACTTCTGCCCTCATCTGCATCCACCGGAGTACAGCCCACCTCCCCCCTAGACACTTCTGCTCTCATCTGCATCCACCGGAGTACAGCCCACCTCCCCCCTAGACACTTCTGCGCTCATCTGCATCCCCCGCAATACAGCCCAGCTCCCCTAGACACTTCTGCCCTCATCTGCATCCAGTCGAATACAGCCCACCTCCCCCCTAGACACTTCTGCCCAGGTCTGCATCCACCGGAATACAGCCCAACTCCCCCCTAGACACTTCTGCCCTGGTCTGCATCCACCGGAATACAGCCGAGCTCCCCTAGACACTTCTGCCCTCGCATCCACCGGAATACGGCCCAGCTCCCCTAGACACTTCTGCCCTCATCTGCATCCCCCGCAATACAGCCCAGCTCCCCTAGACACTTCTGCCCTCATCTGCATCCCCCGCAATACAGCCCAGCTCCCCTAGACACTTCTGCCCTCATCTGCATCCCCCGCAATACAGCCCAGCTCCCCTAGACACTTCTGCCCTCATCTGCATCCCCCGCAATACAGCCCAGCTCCCCTAGACACTTCTGCCCTCATCTGCATCCAGTCGAATACAGCCCACCTCCCCTAGACACTTCTGCTCTCATCTGAATCCACCGGAATACAGCCCAGCTCCCCTAGACACTTCTGCCCTCATCTGCATCCAGTCGAATACAGCCCACCTCCCCTAGACACTTCTGCTCTCATCTGCATCCACCGGAATACAGCCCAGCTCCCCTAGACACTTCTGCCCTCATCTGCATCCACCGGAATACGGCCCAGCTCCCCTAGACACTTCTGCCCTGGTCTGCATCCACCGGAATACAGCCCAGCTCCCCTAGACACTTCTGCCCTGGTCTGCATCCACCGGAATACAGCCCAGCTCCCCCCTAGACACTTCTGCCCTGGTCTGCATCCACCGGAATACAGCCGAGCTCCCCTAGACACTTCTGCCCTCGCATCCACCGGAATACAGCCCAGCTCCCCTAGACACTTCTGCCCTGGTCTGCATCCACAGGAATACAGCCCAGCTCCCCCCTAGACACTTCTGCCCTGGTCTGCATCCACCGAAATACAGCCCACCTCCCCCCTAGACACTTCTGCTCTCATCTCCATCCACCGGAATACAGCCCACCTCCCCCCTAGACACTTCTGCTCTCATCTGCATCCACCGGAGTACAGCCCACCTCCCCCCTAGACACTTCTGCGCTCAATTCCATCCCCCGGAATACAGCCCAGCTCCCCTAGACACTTCTGCCCTCATCTGCATCCAGCGAAATACAGCCCACCTCCCCCCTAGACACTTCTGCTCTCATCTGCATCTTCCGGAATACGGCCCAGCTCCCCTAGACACTTCTGCCCTGGTCTGCATCCACCGGAATACAGCCCAACTCCCCCCTAGACACTTCTGCCCTGGTCTGCATCCACCGGAATACAGCCGAGCTCCCCTAGACACTTCTGCCCTCGCATCCACCGGAATGCAGCCCAGCTCCCCTAGACACTTCTGCCCTGGTCTGCATCCACCGGAATACAGCCCAGCTCCCCCCTAGACACTTCTGCCCAGGTCTGCATCCACCGGAATACAGCCCAACTCCCCCCTAGACACTTCTGCCCTGGTCTGCATCCACCGGAATACAGCCCAGCTCCCCCCTAGACACTTCTGCCCTGGTCTGCATCCATCGGATTACAGCCCAGCTCCCCAAGACACTTCTGCCCTCATCTGCATCCACCGAAATGCAGCCCACCTCCCCCCTAGACACTTCTGCTCTCATCTGCATCCACCGGAATACAACCCACCTCCCCCCTAGACACTTCTGCTCTCATCTGCATCCACCGGAGTACAGCCCACCTCCCCCCTAGACACTTCTGCGCTCAATTGCATCCCCCGGAATACAGCCCAGCTCCCCTAGACACTTCTGCCCTCATCTGCATCCAGCGAAATACATCCCACCTCCCCCCTAGACACTTCTGCTCTCATCTGCACCCACCGGAATACGGCCCAGCTCCCCTAGACACTTCTGCCCTGGTCTGCATCCACCGGAATACAGCCCAGCTCCCCCCTAGACACTTCTGCCCTGGTCTGCATCCACCGGAATACAGCCCAGCTCCCCCCTAGACACTTCTGCCCAGGTCTGCATCCACCGGAATACAGCCGAGCTCCCCTAGACACTTCTGCCCTCGCATCCACCGGAATACAGCCCAGCTCCCCTAGACACTTCTGCCCTGGTCTGCATCCACCGGAATACAGCCCAGCTCCCCCCTAGACACTTCTGCCCTGGTCTGCATCCATCGGAATACAGCCCAGCTCCCCTAGAAACTTCTGCCCTCGCATCCAACGGAATACAGCCCACCTCCCCCCTAGACACTTCTGCTCTCATCTGCATCCACCGGAGTACAGCCCACCTCCCCCCTAGACACTTCTGCTCTCATCTGCATCCACCGGAGTACAGCCCACCTCCCCCCTAGACACTTCTGCGCTCATCTGCATCCCCCGGAATACAGCCCAGCTCCCCTAGACACTTCTGCCCTCGCATCCACCGGAATACAGCCCAGCTCCCCTACCCAGCTCCCCTAGACACTTCTGCCCTGGTCTGCATCCACCGGAATACAGCCCAGCTCCCGTAGACACTTCTGCCCTGGTCTGCATCCACCGTAGTACAGCCCAGCTCCCCTACCCAGCTCCCCTAGACACTTCTGCCCTGGTCTGCATCCACCGGAATACAGCCCAGCTCCCCTAGACACTTCTGCCCTGGTCTGCATCCACCGGAATACAGCCCAGCTCCCCTAGACACTTCTGCCCTCGTCTGCATCCAACGGAATACAGCCCAGCTCCCCTACCCAGCTCCCCTAGACACTTCTGCCCTCATCTGCATCCACCAGAATACAGCACAGGTCCCCTAGACACTTCTGCCCTCGCATCCACCGGAATACAGCCCAGCTCCCCTAGACACTTCTGCCCTCGCATCCACCGGAATACAGCCCAGCTCCCCTACCCAGCTCCCCTAGACACTTCTGCCCTCATCTGCATCCAACGGAATACAGCCCAGCTCCCCTAGACACTTCTGCCCTCGCATCCACCGGAATACGGCCCAGCTCCGCTAGACACTTCTGCTCTTATCTGCATCCACCGGAATACGGCCCAGCTCCCCTAGACACTTCTGCCCTCGTCTGCATCCACCGGAATACGGCCCAGCTCCCCTAGACACTTCTGCCCTCGTCTGCATCCACCCGAATACGGCCCAGCTCCCCTAGACACTTCTGCGCTCGTCTGCATCCACCGGAATACGGCCCAGCTCCCCTAGACACTTCTGCCCTCGTCTGCATCCACCGGAATACGGCCCAGCTCCCCTATACACTTCTGCCCTGGTCTGCATCCACCGAAATACAGCCCAGCTCCCCTAGACACTTCTGCCCTGGTCTGCATCCACCGGAATACAGCCCAGCTCCCCCCTAGACACTTCTGCCCAGGTCTGCATCCACCGGAATACAGCCCAACTCCCCCCTAGACACTTCTGCCCTGGTCTGCATCCACCGGAATACAGCCGAGCTCCCCTAGACACTTCTGCCCTCGCATCCACCGGAATACAGCCCAGCTCCCCTAGACACTTCTGCCCTGGTCTGCATCCACCGGAATACAGCCCAGCTCCCCCCTAGACACTTCTGCCCTGGTCTGCATCCACCGAAATACAGCCCACCTCCCCCCTAGACACTTCTGCTCTCATCTCCATCCACCGGAATACAGCCCACCTCCCCCCTAGACACTTCTGCTCTCATCTGCATCCACCGGAGTACAGCCCACCTCCCCCCTAGACACTTCTGCGCTCAATTCCATCCCCCGGAATACAGCCCAGCTCCCCTAGACACTTCTGCCCTCATCTGCATCCAGCGAAATACAGCCCACCTCCCCCCTAGACACTTCTGCTCTCATCTGCATCCACCGGAATACGGCCCAGCTCCCCTAGACACTTCTGCCCTGGTCTGCATCCACCGGAATACAGCCGAGCTCCCCTAGACACTTCTGCCCTCGCATCCACCGGAATACAGCCCAGCCCCCCTACACACTTCTGCCCTGGTCTGCATCCACCGGAATACAGCCCAGCTCCCCCCTAGACACTTCTGCCCTGGTCTGCATCCATCGGAATACAGCCCAGCTCCCCTAGAAACTTCTGCCCTCGCATCCAACGGAATACAGCCCACCTCCCCCCTAGACACTTCTGCTCTCATCTGCATCCACCGGAGTACAGCCCACCTCCCCCCTAGACACTTCTGCTCTCATCTGCATCCACCGGAGTACAGCCCAACTCCCCCCTAGACACTTCTGCGCTCATCTGCATCCCCCGGAATACAGCCCAGCTCCCCTAGACACTTCTGCCCTCATCTGCATCCAGCGAAATACAGCCCACCTCCCCCCTAGACACTTCTGCTCTCATCTGCATCCACCAGAATACAGCCCAGCTCCCCAAGACACTTCTGCCCTCATCTGCATCCCCCGGAATACAGCCCAGCTCCCCTAGACACTTCTGCCCTCATCTGCATCCAGCCGAATACAGCCCAGCTCCCCAAGACACTTCTGCCCTCATCTGCATCCAACGGAATACAGCCCAGCTCCCCAAGACACTTCTGCTCTCATCTGCATCCAACGGAATACAGCCCAGCTCCCCTAGACACTTCTGCCCTGGTCTGCACCCACCGGAATACAGCCCAGCTCCCCACTAGACACTTCTGCCCTCGTCTGCATCCACCGGAATACGGCCCAGCTCCCCTATACACTTCTGCCCTGGTCTGCATCGACCGGAATACAGCCCACGTCCCCCCTAGACACTTCTGCTCTCATCTGCATCCACCGGAATACAGCCCACCCCCCCCCCCCTAGACACTTCTGCTCTCATCTGCTTCCACCGGAATACGGCCCAGCTCCCCTAGACACTTCTGCTCTCATCTGCATCCAACGGAATACAGCCCAGCTCCCCTAGACACTTCTGCCCTGGTCTGCACCCACCGGAATACAGCCCAGCTCCCCACTAGACACTTCTGCCCTCATCTGCATCCAACGGAATACAGCCCAGCTCCCCAAGACACTTCTGCTCTCATCTGCATCCAACGGAATACAGCCCAGCTCCCCTAGGCACTTCTGCCCTGGTCTGCACCCACCGGAATACAGCCCAGCTCCCCACTAGACACTTCTGCCCTCGTCTGCATCCACCGGAATACGGCCCAGCGCCCCTATACACTTCTGCCCTGGTCTGCATCGACCGGAATACAGCCCACGTCCCCCCTGGACACTTCTGCTCTCATCTGCATCCACAGGAATACAGCCCACCCCCCCCCTAGACACTTCTGCTCTCATCTGCATCCACCGGAATACAGCCCACCCCCCCTAGACACTTCTGCTCTCGTCTGCATCCAACGGAATACGGCCCAGCTCCCCTAGACACTTCTGCGCTCGTCTGCATCCACCGGAATACGGCCCAGCTCCCCTAGACACTTCTGCCCTCGTCTGCATCCACTGGAATACGGCCCAGCTCCCCTATACACTTCTGCCCTGGTCTGCATCCACCGGAATACAGCCCAGCTCCCCCCTAGACACTTCTGCCCAGGTCTGCATCCACCGGAATACAGCCCAACTCCCCCCTAGACACTTCTGCCCTTGTCTGCATCCACCGGAATACAGCCGAGCTCCCCTAGACACTTCTGCCCTCGCATCCACCGGAATACAGCCCAGCTCCCCTAGACACTTCTGCCCTGGTCTGCATCCACCGGAATACAGCCCAGCTCCCCCCTAGACACTTCTGCCCTGGTCTGCATCCATCGGAATACAGCCCAGCTCCCCTAGAAACGTCTGCCCTCGCATCCACCGGAATACAGCCAAGCTCCCCCCTAGACACTTCTGCCCTGGTCTGCATCCATCGGAATACAGCCCAGCTCCCCTAGACACTTCTGCCCTCATCTGCATCCAGCGAAATACAGCCCACCTCCCCCCTAGACACTTCTGCTCTCATCTGCATCCACCGGAATACGGCCCAGCTCCCCTAGACACTTCTGCCCTGGTCTGCATCCACCGGAATACAGCCCAGCTCCCCCCTAGACACTTCTGCCCAGGTCTGCATCCACCGGAATACAGCCCAACTCCCCCCTAGACACTTCTGCCCTGGTCTGCATCCACCAGAATACGGCCCAGCTCCCCTAGACACTTCTGCCCTGGTCTGCATCCACCGGAATACAGCCCACCTCCCCCCTAGACACTTCTGCTCTCATCTGCATCCACCGGAGTACAGCCCACCTCCCCCCTAGACACTTCTGCGCTCATCTGCATCCCCCGGAATACAGCCCAGCTCCCCTAGACACTTCTGCCCTCATCTGCATCCAGCGAAATACAGCCCACCTCCCCCCTAGACACTTCTGCCCTCATCTGCATCCACCGGAGTACTGCCCACCTCCCCCCTAGACACTTCTGCTCTCATCTGCATCCACCGGAGTACAGCCCACCTCCCCCCTAGACACTTCTGCGCTCATCTGCATCCCCCGCAATACAGCCCAGCTCCCCTAGACACTTCTGCCCTCATCTGCATCCAGTCGAATACAGCCCACCTCCCCCTAGACACTTCTGCCCAGGTCTGCATCCACCGGAATACAGCCCAACTCCCCCCTAGACACTTCTGCCCTGGTCTGCATCCACCGGAATACAGCCGAGCTCCCCTAGACACTTCTGCCCTCGCATCCACCGGAATACGGCCCAGCTCCCCTAGACACTTCTGCCCTCATCTGCATCCCCCGCAATACAGCCCAGCTCCCCTAGACACTTCTGCCCTCATCTGCATCCCCCGCAATACAGCCCAGCTCCCCTAGACACTTCTGCCCTCATCTTCATCCACCGGAATACGGCCCAGCTCCCCTAGACACTTCTGCCCTCATCTGCATCCCCCGCAATACAGCCCAGCTCCCCTAGACACTTCTGCCCTCATCTGCATCCAGTCGAATACAGCCCACCTCCCCTAGACACTTCTGCTCTCATCTGCATCCACCGGAATACAGCCCAACTCCCCTAGACACTTCTGCCCTCATCTGCATCCAGTCGAATACAGCCCACCTCCCCTAGACACTTCTGCTCTCATCTGCATCCACCGGAATACAGCCCAGCTCCCCTAGACACTTCTGCTCTCATCTGCATCCACCGGAACACGGCCCAGCTCCCCTAGACACTTCTGCCCTCATCTGCATCCACCGGAATACGGCCCAGCTCCCCTAGACACTTCTGCCCTGGTCTGCATCCACCGGAATACAGCCCAGCTCCCCTAGACACTTCTGCCCTGGTCTGCATCCACCGGAATACAGCCCAGCTCCCCCCTAGACACTTCTGCCCTCGCATCCACCGGAATACAGCCCAGCTCCCCTAGACACTTCTGCCCTGGTCTGCATCCACCGGAATACAGCCCAGCTCCCCTAGACACTTCTGCCCTGGTCTGCATCCACCGGAATACAGCCCAGCTCCCCTAGACACTTCTGCCCTGGTCTGCATCCACCGGAATACAGCCCAGCTCCCCCCTAGACACTTCTGCCCTCGCATCCACCGGAATACAGCCCAGCTCCCCTAGACACTTCTGCCCTGGTCTGCATCCACCGGAATACAGCCCAGCTCCCCTAGACACTTCTGCCCTGGTCTGCATCCACCGGAATACAGCCCAGCTCCCCTAGACACTTCTGCCCAGCTCCCCTAGACACTTCTGCCCTGGTCTGCATCCACCGGAATACAGCCGAGCTCCCCTAGACACTTCTGCCCTGGTCTGCATCCACCGGAATACAGCCCAGCTCCCCTAGACACTTCTGCCCTGGTCTGCACCCACCGGAATACAGCCCAGCTCCCCTAGACACTTCTGCCCTGGTCTGCATCCACCGGAATACAGCCCAGCTCCCCTAGACACTTCTGCCCTGGTCTGCATCCACCGGAATACAGCCCAGCTCCCCTAGACACTTCTGCCCAGCTCCCCTAGACACTTCTGCCCTGGTCTGCATCCACCGGAATACAGCCGAGCTCCCCTAGACACTTCTGCCCTGGTCTGCATCCACCGGAATACAGCCGAGCTCCCCTAGACACTTCTGCCCTGGTCTGCATCCACCGGAATACAGCCCAGCTCCCCTAGACACTTCTGCCCTGGTCTGCATCCACCGGAATACAGCCCAGCTCCCCTAGACACTTCTGCCCTGGTCTGCATCCACCGGAATACAGCCCAGCTCCCCTAGACACTTCTGCCCTGGTCTGCACCCACCGGAATACAGCCCAGCTCCCCACTAGACACTTCTGCCCTCGTCTGCATCCACCGGAATACGGCCCAGCTCCCCTATACACTTCTGCCCTCGTCTGCATCCACCGGAATACGGCCCAGCTCCCCTATACACTTCTGCCCTGGTCTGCATCGACCGGAATACAGCCCACGTCCCCCCTAGACACTTCTGCTCTCATCTGCATCCACAGGAATACAGCCCCCCCCCCCCTAGACACTTCTGCTCTCATCTGCATCCACCGGAATACAGCCCACCCCCCCCTAGACACTTCTGCTCTCGTCTGCATCCAACGGAATACGGCCCAGCTCCCCTAGACACTTCTGCGCTCGTCTGCATCCACCGGAATACGGCCCAGCTCCCCTAGACACTTCTGCCCTCGTCTGCATCCACCGGAATACGGCCCAGCTCCCCTATACACTTCTGCCCTGGTCTGCATCCACCGGAATACAGCCCAGCTCCCCCCTAGACACTTCTGCCCAGGTCTGCATCCACCGGAATACAGCCCAACTCCCCCCTAGACACTTCTGCCCTTGTCTGCATCCACCGGAATACAGCCGAGCTCCCCTAGACACTTCTGCCCTCGCATCCACCGGAATACAGCCCAGCTCCCCTAGACACTTCTGCCCTGGTCTGCATCCACCGGAATACAGCCCAGCTCCCCCCTAGACACTTCTGCCCTGGTCTGCATCCATCGGAATACAGCCCAGCTCCCCTAGAAACTTCTGCCCTCGCATCCACCGGAATACAGCCAAGCTCCCCCCTAGACACTTCTGCCCTGGTCTGCATCCATCGGAATACAGCCCACCTCCCATAGACACTTCTGCCCTCATCTGCATCCAGCGAAATACAGCCCACCTCCCCCCTAGACACTTCTGCTCTCATCTGCATCCACCGGAATACGGCCCAGCTCCCCTAGACACTTCTGCCCAGGTCTGCATCCACCGGAATACAGCCCAACTCCCCCCTAGACACTTCTGCCCTGGTCTGCATCCACCAGAATACGGCCCAGCTCCCCTAGACACTTCTGCCCTGGTCTGCATCCACCGGAATACAGCCCACCTCCCCCCTAGACACTTCTGCTCTCATCTGCATCCACCGGAGTACAGCCCACCTCCCCCCTAGACACTTCTGCGCTCATCTGCATCCCCCGGAATACAGCCCAGCTCCCCTAGACACTTCTGCCCTCATCTGCATCCAGCGAAATACAGCCCACCTCCCCCCTAGACACTTCTGCCCTCATCTGCATCCACCGGAGTACAGCCCACCTCCCCCCTAGACACTTCTGCTCTCATCTGCATCCACCGGAGTACAGCCCACCTCCCCCCTAGACACTTCTGCGCTCATCTGCATCCCCCGCAATACAGCCCAGCTCCCCTAGACACTTCTGCCCTCATCTGCATCCAGTCGAATACAGCCCACCTCCCCCCTAGACACTTCTGCCCAGGTCTGCATCCACCGGAATACAGCCCAACTCCCCCCTAGACACTTCTGCCCTGGTCTGCATCCACCGGAATACAGCCGAGCTCCCCTAGACACTTCTGCCCTCGCATCCACCGGAATACGGCCCAGCTCCCCTAGACACTTCTGCCCTCATCTGCATCCCCCGCAATACAGCCCAGCTCCCCTAGACACTTCTGCCCTCATCTGCATCCCCCGCAATACAGCCCAGCTCCCCTAGACACTTCTGCCCTCATCTTCATCCACCGGAATACGGCCCAGCTCCCCTAGACACTTCTGCCCTCATCTGCATCCCCCGCAATACAGCCCAGCTCCCCTAGACACTTCTGCCCTCATCTGCATCCAGTCGAATACAGCCCACCTCCCCTAGACACTTCTGCTCTCATCTGCATCCACCGGAATACAGCCCAACTCCCCTAGACACTTCTGCCCTCATCTGCATCCAGTCGAATACAGCCCACCTCCCCTAGACACTTCTGCTCTCATCTGCATCCACCGGAATACAGCCCAGCTCCCCTAGACACTTCTGCTCTCATCTGCATCCACCGGAACACGGCCCAGCTCCCCTAGACACTTCTGCCCTCATCTGCATCCACCGGAATACGGCCCAGCTCCCCTAGACACTTCTGCCCTGGTCTGCATCCACCGGAATACAGCCCAGCTCCCCTAGACACTTCTGCCCTGGTCTGCATCCACCGGAATACAGCCCAGCTCCCCCCTAGACACTTCTGCCCTCGCATCCACCGGAATACAGCCCAGCTCCCCTAGACACTTCTGCCCTGGTCTGCATCCACCGGAATACAGCCCAGCTCCCCTAGACACTTCTGCCCTGGTCTGCATCCACCGGAATACAGCCCAGCTCCCCTAGACACTTCTGCCCTCGCATCCACCGGAATACAGCCCAGCTCCCCTAGACACTTCTGCCCTGGTCTGCATCCACCGGAATACAGCCCAGCTCCCCTAGACACTTCTGCCCTGGTCTGCATCCACCGGAATACAGCCCAGCTCCCCTAGACACTTCTGCCCAGCTCCCCTAGACACTTCTGCCCTGGTCTGCATCCACCGGAATACAGCCGAGCTCCCCTAGACACTTCTGCCCTGGTCTGCATCCACCGGAATACAGCCGAGCTCCCCTAGACACTTCTGCCCTGGTCTGCATCCACCGGAATACAGCCCAGCTCCCCTAGACACTTCTGCCCTGGTCTGCATCCACCGGAATACAGCCCAGCTCCCCTAGACACTTCTGCCCTGGTCTGCACCCACCGGAATACAGCCCAGCTCCCCACTAGACACTTCTGCCCTCGTCTGCATCCACCGGAATACGGCCCAGCTCCCCTATACACTTCTGCCCTCGTCTGCATCCACCGGAATACGGCCCAGCTCCCCTATACACTTCTGCCCTGGTCTGCATCGACCGGAATACAGCCCACGTCCCCCCTAGACACTTCTGCTCTCATCTGCATCCACAGGAATACAGCCCACCCCCCTAGACACTTCTGCTCTCATCTGCATCCACCGGAATACAGCCCACCCCCCCCTAGACACTTCTGCTCTCATCTGCATCCAACGGAATACGGCCCAGCTCCCCTAGACACTTCTGCGCTCGTCTGCATCCACCGGAATACGGCCCAGCTCCCCTAGACACTTCTGCCCTCGTCTGCATCCACCGGAATACGGCCCAGCTCCCCTATACACTTCTGCCCTGGTCTGCATCCACCGGAATACAGCCCAGCTCCCCCCTAGACACTTCTGCCCAGGTCTGCATCCACCGGAATACATCCCAACTCCCCCCTAGACACTTCTGCCCTTGTCTGCATCCACCGGAATACAGCCGAGCTCCCCTAGACACTTCTGCCCTCGCATCCACCGGAATACAGCCCAGCTCCCCTAGACACTTCTGCCCTGGTCTGCATCCACCGGAATACAGCCCAGCTCCCCCCTAGACACTTCTGCCCTGGTCTGCATCCATCGGAATACAGCCCAGCTCCCCTAGAAACTTCTGCCCTCGCATCCACCGGAATACAGCCAAGCTCCCCCCTAGACACTTCTGCCCTGGTCTGCATCCATCGGAATACAGCCCAGCTCCCCTAGACACTTCTGCCCTCATCTGCATCCAGCGAAATACAGCCCACCTCCCCCCTAGACACTTCTGCTCTCATCTGCATCCACCGGAATACGGCCCAGCTCCCCTAGACACTTCTGCCCTGGTCTGCATCCAACGGAATACAGCCCAGCTCCCCCCTAGACACTTCTGCCCAGGTCTGCATCCACCGGAATACAGCCCAACTCCCCCCTAGACACTTCTGCCCTGGTCTGCATCCACCAGAATACGGCCCAGCTCCCCTAGACACTTCTGCCCTGGGCTGCATCCACCGGAATACAGCCCACCTCCCCCCTAGACACTTCTGCTCTCATCTGCATCCACCGGAGTACAGCCCACCTCCCCCCTAGACACTTCTGCGCTCATCTGCATCCCCCGGAATACAGCCCAGCTCCCCTAGACACTTCTGCCCTCATCTGCATCCAGCGAAATACAGCCCACCTCCCCCCTAGACACTTCTGCCCTCATCTGCATCCACCGGAGTACAGCCCACCTCCCCCCTAGACACTTCTGCTCTCATCTGCATCCACCGGAGTACAGCCCACCTCCCCCCTAGACACTTCTGCGCTCATCTGCATCCCCCGCAATACAGCCCAGCTCCCCTAGACACTTCTGCCCTCATCTGCATCCAGTCGAATACAGCCCACCTCCCCCCTAGACACTTCTGCCCAGGTCTGCATCCACCGGAATACAGCCCAACTCCCCCCTAGACACTTCTGCCCTGGTCTGCATCCACCGGAATACAGCCGAGCTCCCCTAGACACTTCTGCCCTCGCATCCACCGGAATACGGCCCAGCTCCCCTAGACACTTCTGCCCTCATCTGCATCCCCCGCAATACAGCCCAGCTCCCCTAGACACTTCTGCCCTCATCTGCATCCCCCGCAATACAGCCCAGCTCCCCTAGACACTTCTGCCCTCATCTTCACCCACCGGAACACGGCCCAGCTCCCCTAGACACTTCTGCCCTCATCTTCATCCACCGGAATACGGCCCAGCTCCCCTAGACACTTCTGCCCTCATCTGCATCCCCCGCAATACAGCCCAGCTCCCCTAGACACTTCTGCCCTCATCTGCATCCAGTCGAATACAGCCCACCTCCCCTAGACACTTCTGCTCTCATCTGCATCCACCGGAATACAGCCCAGCTCCCCTAGACACTTCTGCCCTCATCTGCATCCACCGGAATACGGCCCAGCTCCCCTAGACACTTCTGCCCTGGTCTGCATCCACCGGAATACAGCCCAGCTCCCCTAGACACTTCTGCCCTGGTCTGCATCCACCGGAATACAGCCCAGCTCCCCCCTAGACACTTCTGCCCTCGCATCCACCGGAATACAGCCCAGCTCCCCCCTAGACACTTCTGCCCTCGCATCCACCGGAATACAGCCCAGCTCCCCTAGACACTTCTGCCCTGGTCTGCATCCACCGGAATACAGCCCAGCTCCCCTAGACACTTCTGCCCTGGTCTGCATCCACCGGAATACAGCCCAGCTCCCCTAGACACTTCTGCCCAGCTCCCCTAGACACTTCTGCCCTGGTCTGCATCCACCGGAATACAGCCGAGCTCCCCTAGACACTTCTGCCCTGGTCTGCATCCACCGGAATACAGCCGAGCTCCCCTAGACACTTCTGCCCTGGTCTGCATCCACCGGAATACAGCCCAGCTCCCCTAGACACTTCTGCCCTGGTCTGCATCCACCGGAATACAGCCCAGCTCCCCTAGACACTTCTGCCCTCGTCTGCATCCACCGGAATACAGCCCAGCTCCCCTAGACACTTCTGCCCTCGTCTGCATCCAAAGGAATACAGCCAAGCTCCCCTAGACACTTCTGCCCTCATCAGCATCCCCCGGAATACAGCCCAGCTCCCCTACCCAGCTCCCCTAGACACTTCTGCCCTCATCTGCATCCAACGGAATACAGCCCAGCTCCCCTACCCAGCTCCCCTAGACACTTCTGCCCTCATCTGCATCCAACGGAATACAGCCCAGCTCCCCTACTCAGCTCCCCTAGACACTTCTGCCCTCGCATCCACCGGAATACAGCCCAGCTCCCCTACCCAGCTCCCCTAGACACTTCTGCCCTCATCTGCATCCAACGGAATATAGCCCAGCTCCCCTACCCAGCTCCCCTAGACACTTCTGCCCTCATCTGCATCCAACGGAATACAGCCCAGCTCCCCTACCCAGCTCCCCTAGACACTTCTGCCCTCGCATCCACCGGAATACAGCCCAGCTCCCCCCTAGACACTTCTGCCCTCATCTGCATCCACCGAAATACAGCCCACCTCCCCCCTAGACACTTCTGCTCTCATCTGCTTTTCACCGGAGTGCAGCCCACCTCCCCCCTACACTTCTGCCCTTGTCTGCATCCACCGGAATACGGCCCAGCTCCCATAGACACTTCTGCCCTCGTCTGCATCCACCGGAATACGGCCCAGCTCCCCTAGACACTTCTGCGCTCGTCTGCATCCACCGGAATACGGCCCAGCTCCCCTAGACACTTCTGCCCTCGTCTGCATCCACCGGAATACGGCCCAGCTCCCCTATACACTTCTGCCCTGGTCTGCATCCACCGAAATACAGCCCAGCTCCCCTACACACTTCTGCCCTGGTCTGCATCCACCGGAATACAGCCCAGCTCCCCCCTAGACACTTCTGCCCTGGTCTGCATCCACCGGAATACAGCCCAGCTCCCCCCTAGACACTTCTGCCCTGGTCTGCATCCACCGGAATACAGCCGAGCTCCCCTAGACACTTCTGCCCTCGCATCCACCGGAATACAGCCCAGCTCCCCCCTAGACACTTCTGCCCTGGTCTGCATCCATCGGAATACAGCCCAACTCCCCCCTAGACACTTCTGCCCTCATCTGCATCCACCGAAATACAGCCCACCTCCCCCCTAGACACTTCTGCCCTCATCTGCATCCACCGAAATACAGCCCACCTCCCCCCTAGACACTTCTGCTCTCATCTGCATCCACCGGAATACAGCCCACCTCCCCCCTAGACACTTCTGCTCTCATCTGCATCCACCGGAGTACAGCCCACCTCCCCCCTAGACACTTCTGCTCTCATCTGCATCCACCGGAGTACAGCCCACCTCCTACCCAGCTCCCCTAGACACTTCTGCCCTGGTCTGCATCCACCGGAATACAGCCCAGCTCCCCCCTAGACACTTCTGCCCTCATCTGCATCCACCGGAATACAGCCCAGCTCCCCTACCCAGCTCCCCTAGACACTTCTGCCCTCATCTGCATCCAACGGAATACAGCCCAGCTCCCCTACCCAGCTCCCCTAGACACTTTTGCCCTCATCTGCATCCACCAGAATACAGCACAGGTCCCCTAGACACTTCTGCCCTCGCATCCACCGGAATACAGCCCAGCTCCCCTACCCAGCTCCCCTAGACACTTCTGCCCTCGTCTGCATCCACCGGAATACGGCCCAGCTCCCCTAGACACTTCTGCGCTCGTCTGCATCCACCGGAATACGGCCCAGCTCCCCTGGACACTTCTGCCTTCGTCTGCATCCACCGAAATACGGCCCAGCTCCCCTATACACTTCTGCCCTGGTCTGCATCCACCGAAATACAGCCCAGCTCCCCTAGACACTTCTGCCCTGGTCTGCATCCACCGGAATACAGCCCAGCTCCCCCCTAGACACTTCTGCCCAGGTCTGCATCCACCGGAATACAGCCCAACTCCCCCCTAGACACTTCTGCCCTGGTCTGCATCCACCGGAATACAGCCGAGCTCCCCTAGACACTTCTGCCCTCGCATCCACCGGAATACAGCCCAGCTCCCCCCTAGACACTTCTGCCCTGGTCTGCATCCACCGGAATACAGCCCAGCTCCCCTAGACACTTCTGCCCTGGTCTGCATCCACCGGAATGCAGCCCAGCTCCCCTAGACACTTCTGCCCTGGTCTGCATCCACCGGAATACAGCCCAGCTCCCCTAGACACTTCTGCCTTGGTCTGCATCCATCGGAATACTGCCCAGCTCCCCTACCCAGCTCCCCTAGACACTTCTGCCCTGGTCTGCATCCACCGGAATACAGCCCAGCTCCCCTACCCAGCTCCCCTAGAAACTTCTGCCCTCGCATCCACCGGAATACAGCCCAGCTCCCCCCTAGACACTTCTGCCCTGGTCTGCATCCATCGGATTACAGCCCAGCTCCCCTAGACACTTCTGCCCTCATCTGCATCCACCGAAATACAGCCCACCTCCCCCCTAGACACTTCTGCTCTCATCTGCATCCACCGGAGTACAGCCCACCTCCCCCCTAGAAACTTCTGCGCTCAATTGCATCCCCCGGAATACAGCCCAGCTCCCCTAGACACTTCTGCCCTCATCTGCATCCAGCGAAATACAGCCCACCTCCCCCCTAGACACTTCTGCCCTGGTCTGCATCCACCGGAATACAGCCCAGCTCCCCCCTAGACACCTTTGCCCAGGTCTGCATCCACCGGAATACAGCCCAACTCCCCCCTAGACACTTCTGCCCTGGTCTGCATCCACCGGAATACAGCCGAGCTCCCCTAGACACTTCTGCCCTCGCATCCACCGGAATACAGCCCAGCTCCCCTAGACACTTCTGCCCTGGTCTGCATCCACCGGAATACAGCCCAGCTCCCCCCTAGACACTTCTGCCCTGGTCTGCATCCATCGGAATACAGCCCAGCTCCCCTAGAAACTTCTGCCCTCGCATCCAACGGAATACAGCCCACCTCCCCCCTAGACACTTCTTCTCTCATCTGCATCCACCGGAGTACAGCCCACCTCCCCCCTAGACACTTCTGCTCTCATCTGCATCCACCGAGTACAGCCCACCTCCCCCCTAGACACTTCTGCGCTCATCTGCATCCCCCGGAATACAGCCCAGCTCCCCTAGACACTTCTGCCCTCATCTGCATCCAGCGAAATACAGCCCACCTCCCCCCTGACACTTCTACTCTCATCTGCATCCACCGGAATACAGCCCAGCTCCCCAAGACACTTCTGCCCTCATCTGCATCCCCCGGAATACAGCCCAGCTCCCCTAGACACTTCTGCCCTCATCTGCATCCAGCCGAATACAGCCCAGCTCCCCAAGACACTTCTGCCCTCATCTGCATCCAACGGAATACAGCCCAGCTCCCCTAGACACTTCTGCTCTCATCTGCATCCAACGGAATACAGCCCAGCTCCCCAAGACACTTCTGCCCTCATCTGCATCCCCCGGAATACAGCCGAGCTCCCCAAGACACTTCTGCCCTCATCTGCATCCAACGGAATACAGCCCACCTCCCCCCTAGACACTTCTGCGCTCATCTGCATCCCCCGCAATACAGCCCAGCTCCCCAAGACACTTCTGCCCTCATCTGCATCCAACGGAATACAGCCCACCTCCCCCCTAGACACTTCTGCCCTCATCTGCATCCACCGGAATACGGCCCAGCTCCCCTAGACACTTCTGCCCTCATCTGCATCCAACGGAATACAGCCCAGCTCCCCCCTAGACACTTCTGCCCTGGTCTGCATCCACCGGAATACAGCCCAACTCCCCCCTAGACATTTCTGCCCTGGTCTGCATCCACCGGAATACAGCCGAGCTCCCCTAGACACTTCTGCCCTCGCATCCACCGGAATACAGCCCAGCTCCCCTAGACACTTCTGCCCTGGTCTGCATCCACCGGAATACAGCCCAGCTCCCCCCTAGACACTTCTGCCCTGGTCTGCATCCATCGGAATACAGCCCAGCTCCCCTAGAAACTTCTGCCCTCGCATCCAACGGAATACAGCCCACCTCCCCCCTAGACACTTCTTCTCTCATCTGCATCCACCGGAGTACAGCCCACCTCCCCCCTAGACACTTCTGCTCTCATCTGCATCCACCGGAATACAGCCCACCTCCCCCCTAGACACTTCTGCTCTCATCTGCATCCACCGGAGTACAGCCCACCTCCCCCCTAGACACTTCTGCGCTCATCTGCATCCCCCGGAATACAGCCCAGCTCCCCTAGACACTTCTGCCCTCATCTGCATCCAGCGAAATACAGCCCACCTCCCCCCTAGACACTTCTGCTCTCATCTGCATCCACCGGAATACAGCCCAGCTCCCCTAGACACTTCTGCCCTCATCTGCATCCAGCCGAATACAGCCCAGCTCCCCAAGACACTTCTGCCCTCATCTGCATCCAACGGAATACAGCCCAGCTCCCCAAGACACTTCTGCCCTCATCTGCATCCAACGGAATACAGCCCAGCTCCCCTAGACACTTCTGCCCTCATCTGCATCCAACGGAATACAGCCCAGCTCCCCTAGACACTTCTGCCCTCATCTGCATCCAGCCGAATACAGCCCAGCTCCCCAAGACACTTCTGCCCTCATCTGCATCCAACGGAATACAGCCCAGCTCCCCTAGACACTTCTGCTCTCATCTGCATCCAACGGAATACAGCCCAGCTCCCCAAGACACTTCTGCCCTCATCTGCATCCCCCGGAATACAGCCGAGCTCCCCTAGACACTTCTGCCCTCATCTGCATCCAACGGAATACAGCCCACCTCCCCCCTAGACACTTCTGCGCTCATCTGCATCCCCCGCAATACAGCCCAGCTCCCCAAGACACTTCTGCCCTCATCTGCATCCAACGGAATACAGCCCACCTCCCCCCTAGACACTTCTGCTCTCATCTGCATCCACCGGAATACGGCCCAGCTCCCCTAGACACTTCTGCCCTCATCTGCATCCACCGGAATACGGCCCACCTCCCCCCTAGACACTTCTGCTCTCATCTGCATCCCCGAAATACAGGCCAGCTCCCCTAGACACTTCTGCCCTGGTCTGCATCCACCGGAATACAGCCCAGCTCCCCCCTAGACACTTCTGCCCTGGTCTGCATCCACCGGAATACAGGCCAGCTCCCCTAGACACTTCTGCCCTGGTCTGCATCCACCGGAATACAGCCCAGCTCCCCTAGACACTTCTGCCCTGGTCTGCATCCACCGGAATACAGGCCAGCTCCCCTAGACACTTCTGCCCTGGTCTGCATCCACCGGAATACAGCCCAGCTCCCCCCTAGACACTTCTGCCCTGGTCTGCATCCACCAGAATACAGGCCAGCTCCCCCCTAGACACTTCTGCCCTGGTCTGCATCTACCGGAAAACAGCCCAGCTCCCCTAGAAACTTCTGCCCTCGCATCCACCGGAATACAGCCCAGCTCCCCTAGACACTTCTGCCCTGGTCTGCATCCACCGGAATACAGGCCAGCTCCCCTAGACACTTCTGCCCTGGTCTGCATCCACCGGAATACAGCCCAGCTCCCCCCTAGACACTTCTGCTCTCATCTGCATCCACCGGAGTACAGCCCACCCCCCCTACACACTTCTGCGCTCATCTGCTTCCACCTGAATACAGCCCACCCCCCTACACACTTCTGCCCTCATCTGCTTCCACCTGAATACAGCCCAGCTCCCCCCTAGACACTTCTGCTCTCATCTGCATCCACCGGAGTACAGCCCACCTCCCCCCTAGACACTTCTGCCCTCATCTGCATCCACCGGAGTACAGCCCACCTCCCCTAGACACTTCTGCCCTGGTCTGCATCCACCAGAATACAGCCCAGCTCCGCCCTAGACACTTCTGCCCTGGTCTGCATCCACCGGAATACAGCCGAGCTCCCCTAGACACTTCTGCCCTCGCATCCACCGGAATACAGCCCAGCTCCCCTAGACACTTCTGCCCTGGTCTGCATCCACCGGAATACAGCCCAGCTCCCCCCTAGACACTTCTGCCCTGGTCTGCATCCACCGGAGTACAGCCCACCTCCCCCCTAGACACTTCTGCGCTCATCTGCATCCACCGGAATACAGCCCACCTCCCCCCTAGACACTTCTGCTCTCATCTGCATCCACCGGAGTACAGCCCACCTCCCCCCTAGACACTTCTGCGCTCAATTGCATCCCCCGGAATACAGCCCAGCTCCCCTAGACACTTCTGCCCTCATCTGCATCCAGCGAAATACAGCCCACCTCCCCCCTAGACACTTCTGCTCTCATCTGCATCCACCGGAATACAGCCCAGCTCCCCCCTAGACACTTCTGCCCTGGTCTGCATCCATCGGAATACAGCCCAGCTCCCCTAGAAACTTCTGCCCTCGCATCCAACGGAATACAGCCCACCTCCCCCCTAGACACTTCTGCTCTCATCTGCATCCACCGGAGTACAGCCCACCTCCCCCCTAGACACTTCTGCTCTCATCTGCATCCACCGGAGTACAGCCCACCTCCCCCCTAGACACTTCTGCGCTCATCTGCATCCCCCGGAATACAGCCCAGCTCCCCTAGACACTTCTGCCCTCGCATCCACCGGAATACAGCCCAGCTCCCCTACCCAGCTCCCCTAGACACTTCTGCCCTGGTCTGCATCCACCGGAATACAGCCCAGCTCCCGTAGACACTTCTGCCCTGGTCTGCATCCACCGTAGTACAGCCCAGCTCCCCTAGACACTTCTGCCCTCGTCTGCATCCAACGGAATACAGCCCAGCTCCCCTACCCAGCTCCCCTAGACACTTCTGCCCTCATCTGCATCCACCAGAATACAGCACAGGTCCCCTAGACACTTCTGCCCTCGCATCCACCGGAATACAGCCCAGCTCCGCTAGACACTTCTGCCCTCGCATCCACCGGAATACAGCCCAGCTCCCCTACCCAGCTCCCCTAGACACTTCTGCCCTCATCTGCATCCAACGGAATACAGCCCAGCTCCCCTAGACACTTCTGCCCTCGCATCCACCGGAATACAGCCCAGCTCCCCTACCCAGCTCCCCTAGACACTTCTGCCCTCATCTGCATCCAACGGAATACAGCCCAGCTCCCCTAGACACTTCTGCCCTCGCATCCACCGGAATACAGCCCAGCTCCCCTAGACACTTCTGCCCTCGCATCCACCGGAATACAGCCCAGCTCCCCTACCCAGCTCCCCTAGACACTTCTGCCCTCATCTGCATCCAACGGAATACAGCCCAGCTCCCCTAGACACTTCTGCCCTCGCATCCACCGGAATACGGCCCAGCTCCGCTAGACACTTCTGCTCTTATCTGCATCCACCGGAATACGGCCCAGCTCCCCTAGACACTTCTGCCCTCGTCTGCATCCACCGGAATACGGCCCAGCTCCCCTAGACACTTCTGCCCTCGTCTGCATCCACCGGAATACGGCCCAGCTCCCCTAGACACTTCTGCGCTCGTCTGCATCCACCGGAATACGGCCCAGCTCCCCTAGACACTTCTGCCCTCGTCTGCATCCACCGGAATACGGCCCCAGCTCCCCTATACACTTCTGCCCTGGTCTGCATCCACCGAAATACAGCCCAGCTCCCCTAGACACTTCTGCCCTGGTCTGCATCCACCGGAATACAGCCCAGCTCCCCCCTAGACACTTCTGCCCAGGTCTGCATCCACCGGAATACAGCCCAACTCCCCCCTAGACACTTCTGCCCTGGTCTGCATCCACCGGAATACAGCCGAGCTCCCCTAGACACTTCTGCCCTCGCATCCACCGGAATACAGCCCAGCTCCCCTAGACACTTCTGCCCTGGTCTGCATCCACCGGAATACAGCCCAGCTCCCCCCTAGACACTTCTGCCCTGGTCTGCATCCACCGAAATACAGCCCACCTCCCCCCTAGACACTTCTGCTCTCATCTCCATCCACCGGAATACAGCCCACCTCCCCCCTAGACACTTCTGCTCTCATCTGCATCCACCAGAGTACAGCCCACCTCCCCCCTAGACACTTCTGCGCTCAATTCCATCCCCCGGAATACAGCCCAGCTCCCCTAGACACTTCTGCCCTCATCTGCATCCAGCGAAATACAGCCCACCTCCCCCCTAGACACTTCTGCTCTCATCTGCATCCACCGGAATACGGCCCAGCTCCCCTAGACACTTCTGCCCTGGTCTGCATCCACCGGAATACAGCCCAGCTCCCCCCTAGACACTTCTGCCCAGGTCTGCATCCACCGGAATACAGCCCAACTCCCCCCTAGACACTTCTGCCCTGGTCTGCATCCACCGGAATACAGCCGAGCTCCCCTAGACACTTCTGCCCTCGCATCCACCGGAATACAGCCCAGCTCCCCTACACACTTCTGCCCTGGTCTGCATCCACCGGAATACAGCCCAGCTCCCCCCTAGACACTTCTGCCCTGGTCTGCATCCATCGGAATACAGCCCAGCTCCCCTAGAAACTTCTGCCCTCGCATCCAACGGAATACAGCCCACCTCCCCCCTAGACACTTCTGCTCTCATCTGCATCCACCGGAGTACAGCCCACCTCCCCCCTAGACACTTCTGCTCTCATCTGCATCCACCGGAGTACAGCCCAACTCCCCCCTAGACACTTCTGCGCTCATCTGCATCCCCCGGAATACAGCCCAGCTCCCCTAGACACTTCTGCCCTCATCTGCATCCAGCGAAATACAGCCCACCTCCCCCCTAGACACTTCTGCTCTCATCTGCATCCACCAGAATACAGCCCAGCTCCCCAAGACACTTCTGCCCTCATCTGCATCCCCCGGAATACAGCCCAGCTCCCCTAGACACTTCTGCCCTCATCTGCATCCAGCCGAATACAGCCCAGCTCCCCAAGACACTTCTGCCCTCATCTGCATCCAACGGAATACAGCCCAGCTCCACAAGACACTTCTGCTCTCATCTGCATCCAACGGAATACAGCCCAGCTCCCCTAGACACTTCTGCCCTGGTCTGCACCCACCGGAATACAGCCCAGCTCCCCACTAGACACTTCTGCCCTCGTCTGCATCCACCGGAATACGGCCCAGCTCCCCTATACACTTCTGCCCTGGTCTGCATCGACCGGAATACAGCCCACGTCCCCCCTAGACACTTCTGCTCTCATCTGCATCCACCGGAATACAGCCCACCCCCCCCCCTAGACACTTCTGCTCTCATCTGCTTCCACCGGAATACGTCCCAGCTCCCTTAGACACTTCTGCTCTCATCTGCATCCAACGGAAACAGCCCAGCTCCCCTAGACACTTCTGCCCTGGTCTGCACCCACCGGAATACAGCCCAGCTCCCCACTAGACACTTCTGCCCTCATCTGCATCCAACGGAATACAGCCCAGCTCCCCAAGACACTTCTGCTCTCATCTGCATCCAACGGAATACAGCCCAGCTCCCCTAGACACTTCTGCCCTGGTCTGCACCCACCGGAATACAGCCCAGCTCCCCACTAGACACTTCTGCCCTCGTCTGCATCCACCGGAATACGGCCCAGCGCCCCTATACACTTCTGCCCTGGTCTGCATCGACCGGAATACAGCCCACGTCCCCCCTGGACACTTCTGCTCTCATCTGCATCCACAGGAATACAGCCCACCCCCCCCCTAGACACTTCTGCTCTCATCTGCATCCACCGGAATACAGCCCACCCCCCCTAGACACTTCTGCTCTCGTCTGCATCCAACGGAATACGGCCCAGCTCCCCTAGACACTTCTGCGCTCGTCTGCATCCACCGGAATACGGCCCAGCTCCCCTAGACACTTCTGCCCTCGTCTGCATCCACCGGAATACGGCCCAGCTCCCCTATACACTTCTGCCCTGGTCTGCATCCACCGGAATACAGCCCAGCTCCCCCCTAGACACTTCTGCCCAGGTCTGCATCCACCGGAATACAGCCCAACTCCCCCCTAGACACTTCTGCCCTTGTCTGCATCCACCGGAATACAGCCGAGCTCCCCTAGACACTTCTGCCCTGGTCTGCATCCACCGGAATACAGCCCAGCTCCCCTAGACACTTCTGCCCTGGTCTGCATCCACCGGAATGCAGCCCAGCTCCCCTAGACACTTCTGCCCTGGTCTGCATCCACCGGAATACAGCCCAGCTCCCCTAGACACTTCTGCCTTGGTCTGCATCCATCGGAATACTGCCCAGCTCCCCTACCCAGCTCCCCTAGACACTTCTGCCCTGGTCTGCATCCACCGGAATACAGCCCAGCTCCCCTACCCAGCTCCCCTAGAAACTTCTGCCCTCGCATCCACCGGAATACAGCCCAGCTCCCCCCTAGACACTTCTGCCCTGGTCTGCATCCATCGGATTACAGCCCAGCTCCCCTAGACACTTCTGCCCTCATCTGCATCCACCGAAATACAGCCCACCTCCCCCCTAGACACTTCTGCTCTCATCTGCATCCACCGGAGTACAGCCCACCTCCCCCCTAGAAACTTCTGCGCTCAATTGCATCCCCCGGAATACAGCCCAGCTCCCCTAGACACTTCTGCCCTCATCTGCATCCAGCGAAATACAGCCCACCTCCCCCCTAGACACTTCTGCCCTGGTCTGCATCCACCGGAATACAGCCCAGCTCCCCCCTAGACACCTTTGCCCAGGTCTGCATCCACCGGAATACAGCCCAACTCCCCCCTAGACACTTCTGCCCTGGTCTGCATCCACCGGAATACAGCCGAGCTCCCCTAGACACTTCTGCCCTCGCATCCACCGGAATACAGCCCAGCTCCCCTAGACACTTCTGCCCTGGTCTGCATCCACCGGAATACAGCCCAGCTCCCCCCTAGACACTTCTGCCCTGGTCTGCATCCATCGGAATACAGCCCAGCTCCCCTAGAAACTTCTGCCCTCGCATCCAACGGAATACAGCCCACCTCCCCCCTAGACACTTCTTCTCTCATCTGCATCCACCGGAGTACAGCCCACCTCCCCCCTAGACACTTCTGCTCTCATCTGCATCCACCGAGTACAGCCCACCTCCCCCCTAGACACTTCTGCGCTCATCTGCATCCCCCGGAATACAGCCCAGCTCCCCTAGACACTTCTGCCCTCATCTGCATCCAGCGAAATACAGCCCACCTCCCCCCTGACACTTCTACTCTCATCTGCATCCACCGGAATACAGCCCAGCTCCCCAAGACACTTCTGCCCTCATCTGCATCCCCCGGAATACAGCCCAGCTCCCCTAGACACTTCTGCCCTCATCTGCATCCAGCCGAATACAGCCCAGCTCCCCAAGACACTTCTGCCCTCATCTGCATCCAACGGAATACAGCCCAGCTCCCCTAGACACTTCTGCTCTCATCTGCATCCAACGGAATACAGCCCAGCTCCCCAAGACACTTCTGCCCTCATCTGCATCCCCCGGAATACAGCCGAGCTCCCCAAGACACTTCTGCCCTCATCTGCATCCAACGGAATACAGCCCACCTCCCCCCTAGACACTTCTGCGCTCATCTGCATCCCCCGCAATACAGCCCAGCTCCCCAAGACACTTCTGCCCTCATCTGCATCCAACGGAATACAGCCCACCTCCCCCCTAGACACTTCTGCCCTCATCTGCATCCACCGGAATACGGCCCAGCTCCCCTAGACACTTCTGCCCTCATCTGCATCCAACGGAATACAGCCCAGCTCCCCCCTAGACACTTCTGCCCTGGTCTGCATCCACCGGAATACAGCCCAACTCCCCCCTAGACATTTCTGCCCTGGTCTGCATCCACCGGAATACAGCCGAGCTCCCCTAGACACTTCTGCCCTCGCATCCACCGGAATACAGCCCAGCTCCCCTAGACACTTCTGCCCTGGTCTGCATCCACCGGAATACAGCCCAGCTCCCCCCTAGACACTTCTGCCCTGGTCTGCATCCATCGGAATACAGCCCAGCTCCCCTAGAAACTTCTGCCCTCGCATCCAACGGAATACAGCCCACCTCCCCCCTAGACACTTCTTCTCTCATGAAGGTACGCATACATATGTAATGTTGTGCTCACACTTGGAGTTTGTACTAATCACCATATGTGTTAAAAGAATGTACTTTTTGCTAAAAGAAGAGGCCTTCTCTTTTATACGGTGGCGTTTAATGGCCATATATGAATAGCAATTGCAAACTAGAAAGAGACCTGCTGACCTGGCAAGAACTTGTTTTAACAGAAGAATTGTGTTTGGTCACTGTATGTCGAAGCATGTTGAGCCTGCTAAAACTATCTGCAGATTACGGGTGGGGAAGGAATGAGTAAGCACAGCCTCGTGCACAGAGATACACAGAAGGGCACGAGAGAGAGCGAATAACAGATAACAGGAAACCACAATAGCAGATGTTGAACTGTTGACCGTTGATGCAAAGTCATGACTGGGAGGAACCGCCTTGTGGTGGACATAATCTATGTGCAGCAATGTATGACAATGTAAAACAGATGGGTATAAAAGGACCACGATGTGCAGGGCAAAGCGCGGCACTTTGACGACTTGCTTTGCGAGACGGTTGAACTTGTGGCCCATTCGCGAATGCTTGTGTGTTAATAAAGCAATGTTTACTCAACTCTTTTCTGTTTGAGTTTTCATAGGGTCCCTTTTGTACTGGTTTTGGCGACGGCGAGAAATCGCACCCACAATTTTGGTGTCAGAAGTGGGACGCGAAGGAGCGACAGTCCGTCACTGGGTGAGGAACGCCGCGGCGGAACCGGAGAAGGAATTGATCACGGGGCCCCAACAACTGAATCCGCACCTTTGATTGCAACCAACGCGTCATCCTTGTTTTTCCGGCTCCGTCGGCGGTGGAACAGCAGGCTGTCGCCCTTCGGGTCCGGAACACTCTGGCGGGACCCTTAAGATAAGTGGTATGGACGGATGCATGATGGAATAAGGAAATAATGATTCAGGGTTTGTGAAGAGGACAGTGGTAAGCCCGTCTATGAAGAAGTAATGTTGAAATGATGATATGATATGTTAGATACGCCAGGAGGATGTATTATTATTGTTAGCCAATAGGTGCATATTTGGGAAAGGTGAGTGTTTTAGGCAATTGTGGTATACCAACAAAATGGGTCAAGCGGCTTCCAGCAAGAGTGGTATAGGCAAGAGACACTATGCCCCTCTTGAAGGAACCCCTGCATTTGATATGTTGATTAAACATGGATTGAATTCAACATTGTTCTTAAAAGAATGGTCCGAATACACAAAAGATTTGATTGAGCATAAATGGCCAGACACCGGGTCCTTTGATGTGGACCACATATCCAAAGTAGAAATAGAATTAGTAAAAGACGGGTCAGACCCGCACAGTTTGAGGCTATACGACTATGGAGGGTAGAAGCAATGCGCAGGCGCAATGCTCAGAATAAACAAAAAGCAAAGGAGCAGAAGAGAACGGTAAATCAAAAATTACATGATCTAGAGATAAAAGAGAAGGGTGAGAGGCTAGATCAGTTGGATAGACATATGATGATTAAGAACAGTGGGGGTATGTATCCTGCCGTGCCGGTGCCTCGATATGAAGATGTGATAGGGCTAGAAGCAGAACAAACAACGACTGAATTATTGTTTCCAGGAGCTACAGCTCCACCGGCAGACAGTGAGGGTGAAAGGGTGGAATTCCCAATGAAGTATGGGGACCCAGATAGGTTGATAGACCATAGGAGAACGACTACTGTAGAAAAGGATAGAGATGGAGACTTGCAAATCCTTATGACCGGGCTGTATGGCACACCCCTCAATGACAGCCTACGGGACCAATTGGGGTGTTTGACACCTTTGGAATTTAGGACAGTGGCCACTAAACTATATACCTTTCATGAGGGTAACTGTAAATTGAGAGGACAGAGTACTGCGGATCTGCCCTCAGCATATCAGGACGCTGTCGCGTTACTACCAGTGACTGCGTCCAGTGTTCAGTTATGGGGATGTATGTCAGACATAATAGAGGAAGTCATAAGGGGCAGTGTTGAATGGGAGAAGGAAAAGAGGGCATGGGAAAGAGAGGTGAGGGAAAGAGAGGCTAAACTCAAAGATGCAGACCAGGCGGGCCAAAACGTAGCTAATCGTATGATAGCATCCATACACTCGCAGTCCATGTCCACCCTGGTGAGTCTGATGGAGGGCCTTGGCTGGCCTATACAAGTAAACGTAATTAAATATCTTCTTATTAGGGTGGATGATATAGAAGAGGAAAAGGAGCCTAGATATGTGTCCCAGTGGAATAGGATTAGGACGGAATTGGATAAGAAACTGCTATCTAATATAAGAGTGGATGATTCAGGGGCGGAAGAATGGAGGATGGCTAAGGTGGAGAAACTATTAAAAGATTATAAAAAAATAAAAGAGAAAGCTCTTAGTCATCAATCCTCTGTTTCGCCACCAGCGCAGGCCCCTGTGAGTGAACAAACAAATACGGAAAAGTTACTATTAATGCCAATGAGAGAGTGCCAACCCACCATAGAGGCAGCCACTGGTAACATGATGCGCACCTATGTGTATGTCCCTTTATCCCGAATTGAATTAATGCATATCACCAAGTCCATCCCCGACCCCCGTATAGACCCGGCAGGATTCTACAAGGAAGTAGGAAAGTTATTCAGACCAGGGTTATTTACCGTAGAGGATGTAGATAACATATTGTTAGCCATTGTCCCAGAAGAAATATGGACCCCCTTTCGTGCCAAAGACAATGAAACAATAAAATGGAAAGATGTAATGGATGCGAGCAAAAATAGAAAACTGCATGAGGAATATCCTGAACCCCTAAGGGGGCATGGCATGGCAGTCCTGAGGGCTCTAGAAAAGGTGTTACCCCCATTTGATGTGAATGTGGAGAAACTGTCCGCTGTGATACAGGGTGCAAGTGAGGAGGTAGCACAGTACTTTCTGCGTTATGAAGCAGCATTCAAAGCGCACAGTGGGCTAGAGATAGGGTCTGAAACGGGCCAACGGTACTTTGCCACAAACTTTGTAGAGGGGCTCCACGGGCCAATTCAGGAGAACATTAGGAGGGCAGAAAGTACATGGATGACTAGGAACCCCCGGGATCTCCTCGAAATGGCTAGGTATTACGAAAGAGGGGAAAGAGTGAAGGGACAACAAAAGGCACGACAAGAGAAGGATTTAAAAACCAAAGTGTTGATGCAACAGTTGCATCAAGGGCCCCAAGGCAGGTATAACTACAATAATAACGGCCCGTCACAGGGCTATAGCAGCAACATGATAGGGGGCCAAGGGACAGGAAGAGGTACAGTGCAAGGAGGTGCGCTATATGGGAGGAGTGATGGGCTACCCCAAGATGTATGTGCCTTCTGCAAGAGACCCGGACACTGGAAATCCCAGTGTCCCCAGAGTGGTGGGAGAGGAAGGGGCGTACGGCCCCCTTCACAGACAACATTTGCCCCAGGAAATAGGACTGGTGGGTACGGCAACCAAGACAATAGAATGTTTAAACCCCCTCAACCCAATGCCTTTGACGGGCAAGCAAGAGGGGATGTTCCCTGGCCGGCCCCGCCTCCCCCCAATCTACTGTATCAGCCACAACAAACGACACAAGTACAAGGTGTATGCCAGGGTGAAGAATGTGGAGAAGGGGTATACTATAACGTTGATTTTCAGGATAACACAAGCGATATGTCCTGAGGATGCCGGAATGAGATAGCGGGAGTGGTGCAGGTTCCTATAGACCAAAGGGGGCCTTATGCCTCTATTAGGATCGGCCCCCACCGAAACTTGAGATGTCTGGTAGACACGGGAGCTGGAAACAGGCACACCTGATTATACTAAGAGATTTTGCCTTTTTGTTGATGAACAGGAAGGTTGCGCTGTGTCAGTCTTGACACAGGAACAAGGGGGTAAACAGAGACCATGTGCATATTTTTCTAGCACTCTGGACTCAGTAGCTCGAGGCCTACCCCCATGCATGAGAGCAGTAGTTGCAGCAGCGACAGCCCTAAAACAAAGTGCAGGTTTCATCCTAGGGAGTGAAGTAACAGTAAAGGTTCCACATACGGTAGATGTTCTTCTGAATAGAGTGCATACACAGCATTTGACTACAGCTAGACTCACACAGTATGAGATGATCCTGTTTGCCAGTAATGTAAAAATTGAACGGTGTAACACTTTGAATCCAGCGACACTGCTTCCTTTGCCCACCTCACCTGATGACATTAGGCATGATTGTGTGATTCAAATGGAAGAACACACTAAGGGTAGAGCAGACCTGCAAGACACCCCGCTGGTTGATAATGAGGGTATATTATTCTGTGATGGTTCCTGTTTCAAACTGCCAAATGGGGAGACAACAGCAGGGTATGCAGTAACTACAGGGGAACAGTTGATTGAGAGTGGGAAAGTGTGTGAGAAATCGGCGCAGGCGGCAGAATTGATTGCGCTAACTAGAGCATTAGTGTTAAGCAGCGGCATGAAAGTGACAATTTATACTGATTCAGCCTACGCGCACGGGGTGGTTTCCAGTTTTGGTAAACTCTGGGGAGAGCGTGGCTTCTTAACCTCTCAAGGTGATACTATTAAACATGCCCGATTGATTGCTGAATTATTGCAAGCCCTTACGCTGCCCAAAATGGTGGCCGTAGTGAAGTGCTCAGCGCATAAAAAAACACTGGATTATGTCACGCAGGGAAATTCTTTGGCTGACCAGATGGCTAAACTAGCTGCCACAAGGGACACTCGGTGGGAAGCCCGACAGCTCATAGTGGGGAGGGATGTGACTATGGAAGGGACGAAGGAGCGCGTAAAGGAAATCCAAGCAGATGCAACCATTGAAGAAAGACTATCTTGGCACAAGGATGATCAATATGAGGAGACGGTAGATGGGCTATGGGCACATACCAAAACGAACACCTGGGTACTACCTGACGCATACTTACCTGTGATAGTGAGCGTGGCTCATGGTCCAACCCACGTTAACGCAAGAACTATGGAAGAAGTTTTAAGTACTGTGTGGTACAACAAAAGATTGGGAATGTATTGTCGCCAATGGGCAAAACAATGTGAAATATGTGTTTTATATAATGTGGGGAAAGGTGTACCGGCCCCGGCGGGCCACAGTAAGTTACCCACCTGCCCTTTTGAGGTGGTGTATATGGACTTTATACAGCTGGAGCCTGTAAATAAACATTCCTACTGTTTGGTGATGAAATGTGGGTTCTCAGGATGGGTGGAAGCATATCCCCTGCGGGTCAATAGTGCCACCTCCACAGCACAATGCATATTGAAACACTGGATGCCCTTGACTGAAATGGCCGGATGCATTGCCTATTGCATTATTGAGTATGCGTACTATGCCTAAGCGTACACATGGTTTATCTCCTTTCGAAATTGTTATGGGGCGTCCACCAAGTATTGGGACCCCCATATCACCTAAGAGATTGTCTGAGCAAGCATGGCCTGCATTACAACAGTACTGTATTGGGTTAACTAATAGACTGATTTCTATTAATGCACAGGTGAACGCAGTAGCTCCATCTCCTCTGATAGGAGAAGGTCACGACGTGCAGCCCGGTGACTGGGTTGTTATAAAAGCCTTCGATCACACCAGCGGACTGCAACCCAGATGGAGGGGCCCGTTTCAGGTTCTCCTCGCAACACAAACTGCGGTAAAAGTTGATGGCAAATCGCACTGGTACCACGTGGATCCAGAAAAGGGAACCAACCAACCCCAGGTTGCAACAGTACTGCCAGATGCCACTAGTAGGTGTGCCCATCGCCTCCGATCCCGTGACGTGTATGTGCCAAGCAACGTGTAAGGACACTGTTTTGAACTTTGATCATTAGGGAGATGAACATTTGGACTCTCTTGTTGGTTTTAGCAGAATTGTGCCTTACTGAAGACGACGGGCTTGTAGCCTGAAGGGCCTTCGGCGTTCCCCTCCTGGGACAGGCACTACGAGACGTGGGACAGATCGGATGAAGGTTTTCAGTGAGACCTACCACTACTAGAGTAATAAGGACACTGGTGCTTTAAATAGGGGATATTGCTATATCGCTAGGTTGCAACTGATATACGCTGTATACTGAGCCATATACTGAACTATGTCTACACCCGTGTATGCTGGTTTAGTCCCTGAACGGATAAGTGTATGCTCCTCAAACACAGAAGGTAAGAGGAAAATACCAGTTTGTACCACAAGAGGCAAAATTTTGTTTTCTGTATGCACGATAGTAGTACTAATAGCATTTGCCATAATATTCTGGTATCTGGAACATCCATCTAGATATGAATTAAAGAACCTGTTGCCCGAGTCAAATGAAACAGGGAGAACAGATTGGGTCAAGAGCAGGAATCGAGATGCCTATGACCAACACGACCCGGAAGACTATGCCAAAAATGAATACGTGAAGATAATAAACACAACATATGGGGTAGTGAATAAAACTGATTGCTGGATCTGCACCCACATGCCCCGACATAGCAGTGAAGGCATCCCAGTGTACGCATCGCCAGTTACTGAGGATGCGGGGTGTACATTAATTTACATGAGAATAGTGTCAGCACAGCAATATATGATACCGAATACCGCTTGTTATGTTAGAGGAGAGAACAAAACCCTTCTAAAGGAAAAGATACGCTATAAAATCAAAACTGAGGGAATCGGGCTTGCACCTGCTATGGTACAGATAGTAAGAGAACCTCCTCCCCCTATCACCATCACACAAGAGTTTAGGCCAAAGAATATATGTTTTAAGAGGAGCGCAAGAGGTAATCAAAGAATGATCTCGGGGTGCAGTCAAATGGTGAATCTAAATAACTACACGAAGGGATTGTTACAGATTGAAGGACATGCCTACGTCTGTAACAAGAGGGCTTATTTGTGGTTAGCCAAAGATTTTGTTGGGGTATGTTACATAGCCAGAATAATGCCGGCTGTGATGGTATATGCCCCGTCTACTCTGCATAAAGAAATACACAGCAGAAATAAACGAGCAGTAAACCCAAAAATTCCTACGTATCAACCTACAGGATGGGAAACGTTTATAGATCTGATGGGGGTCCTGGTTCCTCCAGCGGGCATCTTTATGAACAGTCAAGAAATCCAAAAGCTAAACAGGGCCCTTGAGTTCGTAATCGAAGAATCTGCAGACCTAATGGAAAACATCACTTATGAAATGAAAGCAATTCGGCTAGTGGCTCTCCAAAATAGGTATGTCTTAGACATACTCACTGCAGAAAGGGGCGGAGTCTGTTTTTTGGTGGGATCCCAATGCTGTGTTTACATACCAGAAGGGAGTACAGGAATCCTGGATGGAGTAAACAAACTGCATAAAGTGGCGGATAGCATCCACCAGGAGGAAGGGTCAGGAGATAGCTGGTGGATGAAGCTCCTGAAAGAAATTGGATGGCAACTTCTTACGCCTATACTGGTTCTAGCGGCAATAGTTGTAGGAATTTGTCTCTGCATCCAATGTTTCCCGGTATGTGTGTCGTGCTGTGTTTCCATGTGTTCTTCCAGCATAACGCGCCTAAATCCAATGGATAAAAGCCATGTACAACAGGAATTTTTTGACATGGGAGGCCTGGAGAAGATTATGGTACATACAGTATGTGATGATGTTGCTTTCCTGCCATCTGCTTATGCTAGGACTGTTTAGATTGATGCTCAAGTGTGAGCAAAGGGTGGATTGAAGGTACGCATACATATGTAATGTTGTGCTCACACTTGGAGTTTGTACTAATCACCATATGTGTTAAAAGAATGTACTTTTTGCTAAAAGAAGAGGCCTTCTCTTTTATACGGTGGCGTTTAATGGCCATATATGAATAGCAATTGCAAACTAGAAAGAGACCTGCTGACCTGGCAAGAACTTGTTTTAACAGAAGAATTGTGTTTGGTCACTGTATGTCGAAGCATGTTGAGCCTGCTAAAACTATCTGCAGATTACGGGTGGGGAAGGAATGAGTAAGCACAGCCTCGTGCACAGAGATACACAGAAGGGCACGAGAGAGAGCGAATAACAGATAACAGGAAACCACAATAGCAGATGTTGAACTGTTGACCGTTGATGCAAAGTCATGACTGGGAGGAACCGCCTTGTGGTGGACATAATCTATGTGCAGCAATGTATGACAATGTAAAACAGATGGGTATAAAAGGACCACGATGTGCAGGGCAAAGCGCGGCACTTTGACGACTTGCTTTGCGAGACGGTTGAACTTGTGGCCCATTCGCGAATGCTTGTGTGTTAATAAAGCAATGTTTACTCAACTCTTTTCTGTTTGAGTTTTCATAGGGTCCCTTTTGTACTGGTTTTGGCGACGGCGAGAAATCGCACCCACACTCATCTGCATCCACCGGAGTACAGCCCACCTCCCCCCTAGACACTTCTGCTCTCATCTGCATCCACCGGAATACAGCCCACCTCCCCCCTAGACACTTCTGCTCTCATCTGCATCCACCGGAGTACAGCCCACCTCCCCCCTAGACACTTCTGCGCTCATCTGCATCCCCCGGAATACAGCCCAGCTCCCCTAGACACTTCTGCCCTCATCTGCATCCAGCGAAATACAGCCCACCTCCCCCCTAGACACTTCTGCTCTCATCTGCATCCACCGGAATACAGCCCAGCTCCCCTAGACACTTCTGCCCTCATCTGCATCCAGCCGAATACAGCCCAGCTCCCCAAGACACTTCTGCCCTCATCTGCATCCAACGGAATACAGCCCAGCTCCCCAAGACACTTCTGCCCTCATCTGCATCCAACGGAATACAGCCCAGCTCCCCTAGACACTTCTGCCCTCATCTGCATCCAACGGAATACAGCCCAGCTCCCCTAGACACTTCTGCCCTCATCTGCATCCAGCCGAATACAGCCCAGCTCCCCAAGACACTTCTGCCCTCATCTGCATCCAACGGAATACAGCCCAGCTCCCCTAGACACTTCTGCTCTCATCTGCATCCAACGGAATACAGCCCAGCTCCCCAAGACACTTCTGCCCTCATCTGCATCCCCCGGAATACAGCCGAGCTCCCCTAGACACTTCTGCCCTCATCTGCATCCAACGGAATACAGCCCACCTCCCCCCTAGACACTTCTGCGCTCATCTGCATCCCCCGCAATACAGCCCAGCTCCCCAAGACACTTCTGCCCTCATCTGCATCCAACGGAATACAGCCCACCTCCCCCCTAGACACTTCTGCTCTCATCTGCATCCACCGGAATACGGCCCAGCTCCCCTAGACACTTCTGCCCTCATCTGCATCCACCGGAATACGGCCCACCTCCCCCCTAGACACTTCTGCTCTCATCTGCATCCCCGAAATACAGGCCAGCTCCCCTAGACACTTCTGCCCTGGTCTGCATCCACCGGAATACAGCCCAGCTCCCCCCTAGACACTTCTGCCCTGGTCTGCATCCACCGGAATACAGGCCAGCTCCCCTAGACACTTCTGCCCTGGTCTGCATCCACCGGAATACAGCCCAGCTCCCCTAGACACTTCTGCCCTGGTCTGCATCCACCGGAATACAGGCCAGCTCCCCTAGACACTTCTGCCCTGGTCTGCATCCACCGGAATACAGCCCAGCTCCCCCCTAGACACTTCTGCCCTGGTCTGCATCCACCAGAATACAGGCCAGCTCCCCCCTAGACACTTCTGCCCTGGTCTGCATCTACCGGAAAACAGCCCAGCTCCCCTAGAAACTTCTGCCCTCGCATCCACCGGAATACAGCCCAGCTCCCCTAGACACTTCTGCCCTGGTCTGCATCCACCGGAATACAGGCCAGCTCCCCTAGACACTTCTGCCCTGGTCTGCATCCACCGGAATACAGCCCAGCTCCCCCCTAGACACTTCTGCTCTCATCTGCATCCACCGGAGTACAGCCCACCCCCCCTACACACTTCTGCGCTCATCTGCTTCCACCTGAATACAGCCCACCCCCCTACACACTTCTGCCCTCATCTGCTTCCACCTGAATACAGCCCAGCTCCCCCCTAGACACTTCTGCTCTCATCTGCATCCACCGGAGTACAGCCCACCTCCCCCCTAGACACTTCTGCCCTCATCTGCATCCACCGGAGTACAGCCCACCTCCCCTAGACACTTCTGCCCTGGTCTGCATCCACCAGAATACAGCCCAGCTCCGCCCTAGACACTTCTGCCCTGGTCTGCATCCACCGGAATACAGCCGAGCTCCCCTAGACACTTCTGCCCTCGCATCCACCGGAATACAGCCCAGCTCCCCTAGACACTTCTGCCCTGGTCTGCATCCACCGGAATACAGCCCAGCTCCCCCCTAGACACTTCTGCCCTGGTCTGCATCCACCGGAGTACAGCCCACCTCCCCCCTAGACACTTCTGCGCTCATCTGCATCCACCGGAATACAGCCCACCTCCCCCCTAGACACTTCTGCTCTCATCTGCATCCACCGGAGTACAGCCCACCTCCCCCCTAGACACTTCTGCGCTCAATTGCATCCCCCGGAATACAGCCCAGCTCCCCTAGACACTTCTGCCCTCATCTGCATCCAGCGAAATACAGCCCACCTCCCCCCTAGACACTTCTGCTCTCATCTGCATCCACCGGAATACAGCCCAGCTCCCCCCTAGACACTTCTGCCCTGGTCTGCATCCATCGGAATACAGCCCAGCTCCCCTAGAAACTTCTGCCCTCGCATCCAACGGAATACAGCCCACCTCCCCCCTAGACACTTCTGCTCTCATCTGCATCCACCGGAGTACAGCCCACCTCCCCCCTAGACACTTCTGCTCTCATCTGCATCCACCGGAGTACAGCCCACCTCCCCCCTAGACACTTCTGCGCTCATCTGCATCCCCCGGAATACAGCCCAGCTCCCCTAGACACTTCTGCCCTCGCATCCACCGGAATACAGCCCAGCTCCCCTACCCAGCTCCCCTAGACACTTCTGCCCTGGTCTGCATCCACCGGAATACAGCCCAGCTCCCGTAGACACTTCTGCCCTGGTCTGCATCCACCGTAGTACAGCCCAGCTCCCCTAGACACTTCTGCCCTCGTCTGCATCCAACGGAATACAGCCCAGCTCCCCTACCCAGCTCCCCTAGACACTTCTGCCCTCATCTGCATCCACCAGAATACAGCACAGGTCCCCTAGACACTTCTGCCCTCGCATCCACCGGAATACAGCCCAGCTCCCCTAGACACTTCTGCCCTCGCATCCACCGGAATACAGCCCAGCTCCCCTACCCAGCTCCCCTAGACACTTCTGCCCTCATCTGCATCCAACGGAATACAGCCCAGCTCCCCTAGACACTTCTGCCCTCGCATCCACCGGAATACAGCCCAGCTCCCCTACCCAGCTCCCCTAGACACTTCTGCCCTCATCTGCATCCAACGGAATACAGCCCAGCTCCCCTAGACACTTCTGCCCTCGCATCCACCGGAATACAGCCCAGCTCCCCTAGACACTTCTGCCCTCGCATCCACCGGAATACAGCCCAGCTCCCCTACCCAGCTCCCCTAGACACTTCTGCCCTCATCTGCATCCAACGGAATACAGCCCAGCTCCCCTAGACACTTCTGCCCTCGCATCCACCGGAATACGGCCCAGCTCCGCTAGACACTTCTGCTCTTATCTGCATCCACCGGAATACGGCCCAGCTCCCCTAGACACTTCTGCCCTCGTCTGCATCCACCGGAATACGGCCCAGCTCCCCTAGACACTTCTGCCCTCGTCTGCATCCACCGGAATACGGCCCAGCTCCCCTAGACACTTCTGCGCTCGTCTGCATCCACCGGAATACGGCCCAGCTCCCCTAGACACTTCTGCCCTCGTCTGCATCCACCGGAATACGGCCCCAGCTCCCCTATACACTTCTGCCCTGGTCTGCATCCACCGAAATACAGCCCAGCTCCCCTAGACACTTCTGCCCTGGTCTGCATCCACCGGAATACAGCCCAGCTCCCCCCTAGACACTTCTGCCCAGGTCTGCATCCACCGGAATACAGCCCAACTCCCCCCTAGACACTTCTGCCCTGGTCTGCATCCACCGGAATACAGCCGAGCTCCCCTAGACACTTCTGCCCTCGCATCCACCGGAATACAGCCCAGCTCCCCTAGACACTTCTGCCCTGGTCTGCATCCACCGGAATACAGCCCAGCTCCCCCCTAGACACTTCTGCCCTGGTCTGCATCCACCGAAATACAGCCCACCTCCCCCCTAGACACTTCTGCTCTCATCTCCATCCACCGGAATACAGCCCACCTCCCCCCTAGACACTTCTGCTCTCATCTGCATCCACCAGAGTACAGCCCACCTCCCCCCTAGACACTTCTGCGCTCAATTCCATCCCCCGGAATACAGCCCAGCTCCCCTAGACACTTCTGCCCTCATCTGCATCCAGCGAAATACAGCCCACCTCCCCCCTAGACACTTCTGCTCTCATCTGCATCCACCGGAACACGGCCCAGCTCCCCTAGACACTTCTGCCCTGGTCTGCATCCACCGGAATACAGCCCAGCTCCCCCCTAGACACTTCTGCCCAGGTCTGCATCCACCGGAATACAGCCCAACTCCCCCCTAGACACTTCTGCCCTGGTCTGCATCCACCGGAATACAGCCGAGCTCCCCTAGACACTTCTGCCCTCGCATCCACCGGAATACAGCCCAGCTCCCCTACACACTTCTGCCCTGGTCTGCATCCACCGGAATACAGCCCAGCTCCCCCCTAGACACTTCTGCCCTGGTCTGCATCCATCGGAATACAGCCCAGCTCCCCTAGAAACTTCTGCCCTCGCATCCAACGGAATACAGCCCACCTCCCCCCTAGACACTTCTGCTCTCATCTGCATCCACCGGAGTACAGCCCACCTCCCCCCTAGACACTTCTGCTCTCATCTGCATCCACCGGAGTACAGCCCAACTCCCCCCTAGACACTTCTGCGCTCATCTGCATCCCCCGGAATACAGCCCAGCTCCCCTAGACACTTCTGCCCTCATCTGCATCCAGCGAAATACAGCCCACCTCCCCCCTAGACACTTCTGCTCTCATCTGCATCCACCAGAATACAGCCCAGCTCCCCAAGACACTTCTGCCCTCATCTGCATCCCCCGGAATACAGCCCAGCTCCCCTAGACACTTCTGCCCTCATCTGCATCCAGCCGAATACAGCCCAGCTCCCCAAGACACTTCTGCCCTCATCTGCATCCAACGGAATACAGCCCAGCTCCACAAGACACTTCTGCTCTCATCTGCATCCAACGGAATACAGCCCAGCTCCCCTAGACACTTCTGCCCTGGTCTGCACCCACCGGAATACAGCCCAGCTCCCCACTAGACACTTCTGCCCTCGTCTGCATCCACCGGAATACGGCCCAGCTCCCCTATACACTTCTGCCCTGGTCTGCATCGACCGGAATACAGCCCACGTCCCCCCTAGACACTTCTGCTCTCATCTGCATCCACCGGAATACAGCCCACCCCCCCCCCCCTAGACACTTCTGCTCTCATCTGCTTCCACCGGAATACGGCCCAGCTCCCTTAGACACTTCTGCTCTCATCTGCATCCAACGGAATACAGCCCAGCTCCCCTAGACACTTCTGCCCTGGTCTGCACCCACCGGAATACAGCCCAGCTCCCCACTAGACACTTCTGCCCTCATCTGCATCCAACGGAATACAGCCCAGCTCCCCAAGACACTTCTGCTCTCATCTGCATCCAACGGAATACAGCCCAGCTCCCCTAGACACTTCTGCCCTGGTCTGCACCCACCGGAATACAGCCCAGCTCCCCACTAGACACTTCTGCCCTCGTCTGCATCCACCGGAATACGGCCCAGCGCCCCTATACACTTCTGCCCTGGTCTGCATCGACCGGAATACAGCCCACGTCCCCCCTGGACACTTCTGCTCTCATCTGCATCCACAGGAATACAGCCCACCCCCCCCCCCCTAGACACTTCTGCTCTCATCTGCATCCACCGGAATACAGCCCACCCCCCCTAGACACTTCTGCTCTCGTCTGCATCCAACGGAATACGGCCCAGCTCCCCTAGACACTTCTGCGCTCGTCTGCATCCACCGGAATACGGCCCAGCTCCCCTAGACACTTCTGCCCTCGTCTGCATCCACCGGAATACGGCCCAGCTCCCCTATACACTTCTGCCCTGGTCTGCATCCACCGGAATACAGCCCAGCTCCCCCCTAGACACTTCTGCCCAGGTCTGCATCCACCGGAATACAGCCCAACTCCCCCCTAGACACTTCTGCCCTTGTCTGCATCCACCGGAATACAGCCGAGCTCCCCTAGACACTTCTGCCCTCGCATCCACCGGAATACAGCCCAGCTCCCCTAGACACTTCTGCCCTGGTCTGCATCCACTGGAATACAGCCCAGCTCCCCCCTAGACACTTCTGCCCTGGTCTGCATCCATCGGAATACAGCCCAGCTCCCCTAGAAACTTCTGCCCTCGCATCCACCGGAATACAGCCAAGCTCCCCCCTAGACACTTCTGCCCTGGTCTGCATCCATCGGAATACAGCCCAGCTCCCCTAGACACTTCTGCCCTCATCTGCATCCAGCGAAATACAGCCCACCTCCCCCCTAGACACTTCTGCTCTCATCTGCATCCACCGGAATACGGCCCAGCTCCCCTAGACACTTCTGCCCTGGTCTGCATCCACCGGAATACAGCCCAGCTCCCCCCTAGACACTTCTGCCCAGGTCTGCATCCACCGGAATACAGCCCAACTCCCCCCTAGACACTTCTGCCCTGGTCTGCATCCACCAGAATACGGCCCAGCTCCCCTAGACACTTCTGCCCTGGTCTGCATCCACCGGAATACAGCCCACCTCCCCCCTAGACACTTCTGCTCTCATCTGCATCCACCGGAGTACAGCCCACCTCCCCCCTAGACACTTCTGCGCTCATCTGCATCCCCCGGAATACAGCCCAGCTCCCCTAGACACTTCTGCCCTCATCTGCATCCAGCGAAATACAGCCCACCTCCCCCCTAGACACTTCTGCCCTCATCTGCATCCACCGGAGTACTGCCCACCTCCCCCCTAGACACTTCTGCTCTCATCTGCATCCACCGGAGTACAGCCCACCTCCCCCCTAGACACTTCTGCGCTCATCTGCATCCCCCGCAATACAGCCCAGCTCCCCTAGACACTTCTGCCCTCATCTGCATCCAGTCGAATACAGCCCACCTCCCCCCTAGACACTTCTGCCCAGGTCTGCATCCACCGGAATACAGCCCAACTCCCCCCTAGACACTTCTGCCCTGGTCTGCATCCACCGGAATACAGCCGAGCTCCCCTAGACACTTCTGCCCTCGCATCCACCGGAATACGGCCCAGCTCCCCTAGACACTTCTGCCCTCATCTGCATCCCCCGCAATACAGCCCAGCTCCCCTAGACACTTCTGCCCTCATCTGCATCCCCCGCAATACAGCCCAACTCCCCTAGACACTTCTGCCCTCATCTGCATCCACCGGAATACAGCCCAGCTCCCCTAGACACTTCTGCTCTCATCTGCATCCACCGGAACACGGCCCAGCTCCCCTAGACACTTCTGCCCTCATCTGCATCCACCGGAATACGGCACAGCTCCCCTAGACACTTCTGCCCTGGTCTGCATCCACCGGAATACAGCCCAGCTCCCCTAGACACTTCTGCCCTGGTCTGCATCCACCGGAATACAGCCCAGCTCCCCCCTAGACACTTCTGCCCTCGCATCCACCGGAATACAGCCCAGCTCCCCTAGACACTTCTGCCCTGGTCTGCATCCACCGGAATACAGCCCAGCTCCCCTAGACACTTCTGCCCTGGTCTGCATCCACCGGAATACAGCCCAGCTCCCCTAGACACTTCTGCCCTGGTCTGCATCCACCGGAATACAGCCCAGCTCCCCCCTAGACACTTCTGCCCTCGCATCCACCGGAATACAGCCCAGCTCCCCTAGACACTTCTGCCCTGGTCTGCATCCACCGGAATACAGCCCAGCTCCCCTAGACACTTCTGCCCTGGTCTGCATCCACCGGAATACAGCCCAGCTCCCCTAGACACTTCTGCCCAGCTCCCCTAGACACTTCTGCCCTGGTCTGCATCCACCGGAATACAGCCGAGCTCCCCTAGACACTTCTGCCCTGGTCTGCATCCACCGGAATACAGCCCAGCTCCCCTAGACACTTCTGCCCTGGTCTGCACCCACCGGAATACAGCCCAGCTCCCCTAGACACTTCTGCCCTGGTCTGCATCCACCGGAATACAGCCCAGCTCCCCTAGACACTTCTGCCCTGGTCTGCATCCACCGGAATACAGCCCAGCTCCCCTAGACACTTCTGCCCAGCTCCCCTAGACACTTCTGCCCTGGTCTGCATCCACCGGAATACAGCCGAGCTCCCCTAGACACTTCTGCCCTGGTCTGCATCCACCGGAATACAGCCGAGCTCCCCTAGACACTTCTGCCCTGGTCTGCATCCACCGGAATACAGCCCAGCTCCCCTAGACACTTCTGCCCTGGTCTGCATCCACCGGAATACAGCCCAGCTCCCCTAGACACTTCTGCCCTGGTCTGCATCCACCGGAATACAGCCCACCTCCCCCCTAGACACTTCTGCGCTCATCTGCATCCCCCGGAATACAGCCCAGCTCCCCTAGACACTTCTGCCCTCATCTGCATCCACCGGAATACAGCCCACCTCCCCCCTAGATACTTCTGCTCTCATCTGCATCCACCGGAGTACAGCCCACCTCCCCCCTAGACACTTCTGCGCTCATCTGCATCCCCCGGAATACAGCCCAGCTCCCCTAGACACTTCTGCCCTCATCTGCATCCAGCGAAATACAGCCCACCTCCCCCCTAGACACTTCTGCTCTCATCTGCATCCACCGGAATACAGCCCAGCTCCCCTAGACACTTCTGCCCTCATCTGCATCCAGCCGAATACAGCCCAGCTCCCCAAGACACTTCTGCCCTCATCTGCATCCAACGGAATACAGCCCAGCTCCCCTAGACACTTCTGCCCTCATCTGCATCCCCCGGAATACAGCCCAGCTCCCCTAGACACTTCTGCCCTCATCTGCATCCAGCCGAATACAGCCCAGCTCCCCAAGACACTTCTGCCCTCATCTGCATCCAACGGAATACAGCCCAGCTCCCCTAGACACTTCTGCTCTCATCTGCATCCAACGGAATACAGCCCAGCTCCCCAAGACACTTCTGCCCTCATCTGCATCCCCCGGAATACAGCCGAGCTCCCCTAGACACTTCTGCCCTCATCTGCATCCAACGGAATACAGCCCACCTCCCCCCTAGACACTTCTGCGCTCATCTGCATCCCCCGCAATACAGCCCAGCTCCCCAAGACACTTCTGCCCTCATCTGCATCCAACGGAATACAGCCCACCTCCCCCCTAGACACTTCTGCTCTCATCTGCATCCACCGGAATACGGCCCAGCTCCCCTAGACACTTCTGCCCTCATCTGCATCCACCGGAATACGGCCCACCTCCCCCCTAGACACTTCTGCTCTCATCTGCATCCCCGAAATACAGGCCAGCTCCCCTAGACACTTCTGCCCTGGTCTGCATCCACCGGAATACAGCCCAGCTCCCCCCTAGACACTTCTGCCCTGGTCTGCACCCACCGGAATACAGCCCAGCTCCCCACTAGACACTTCTGCCCTCGTCTGCATCCACCGGAATACGGCCCAGCTCCCCTATACACTTCTGCCCTCGTCTGCATCCACCGGAATACGGCCCAGCTCCCCTATACACTTCTGCCCTGGTCTGCATCGACCGGAATACAGCCCACGTCCCCCCTAGACACTTCTGCTCTCATCTGCATCCACAGGAATACAGCCCACCCCCCCCTAGACACTTCTGCTCTCATCTGCATCCACCGGAATACAGCCCACCCCCCCCTAGACACTTCTGCTCTCGTCTGCATCCAACGGAATACGGCCCAGCTCCCCTAGACACTTCTGCGCTCGTCTGCATCCACCGGAATACGGCCCAGCTCCCCTAGACACTTCTGCCCTCGTCTGCATCCACCGGAATACGGCCCAGCTCCCCTATACACTTCTGCCCTGGTCTGCATCCACCGGAATACAGCCCAGCTCCCCCCTAGACACTTCTGCCCAGGTCTGCATCCACCGGAATACAGCCCAACTCCCCCTAGACACTTCTGCCCTTGTCTGCATCCACCGGAATACAGCCGAGCTCCCCATGACACTTCTGCCCTCGCATCCACCGGAATACAGCCCAGCTCCCCTAGACACTTCTGCCCTGGTCTGCATCCACCGGAATACAGCCCAGCTCCCCCCTAGACACTTCTGCCCTGGTCTGCATCCATCGGAATACAGCCCAGCTCCCCTAGAAACTTCTGCCCTCGCATCCACCGGAATACAGCCAAGCTCCCCCCTAGACACTTCTGCCCTGGTCTGCATCCATCGGAATACAGCCCAGCTCCCCTAGACACTTCTGCCCAGGTCTGCATCCACCGGAATACAGCCCAACTCCCCCCTAGACACTTCTGCCCTGGTCTGCATCCACCAGAATACGGCCCAGCTCCCCTAGACACTTCTGCCCTGGTCTGCATCCACCGGAATACAGCCCACCTCCCCCCTAGACACTTCTGCTCTCATCTGCATCCACCGGAGTACAGCCCACCTCCCCCCTAGACACTTCTGCGCTCATCTGCATCCCCCGGAATACAGCCCAGCTCCCCTAGACACTTCTGCCCTCATCTGCATCCAGCGAAATACAGCCCACCTCCCCCCTAGACACTTCTGCCCTCATCTGCATCCACCGGAGTACAGCCCACCTCCCCCCTAGACACTTCTGCTCTCATCTGCATCCACCGGAGTACAGCCCACCTCCCCCCTAGACACTTCTGCGCTCATCTGCATCCCCCGCAATACAGCCCAGCTCCCCTAGACACTTCTGCCCTCATCTGCATCCAGTCAAATACAGCCCACCTCCCCCCTAGACACTTCTGCCCAGGTCTGCATCCACCGGAATACAGCCCAACTCCCCCCTAGACACTTCTGCCCTGGTCTGCATCCACCGGAATACAGCCGAGCTCCCCTAGACACTTCTGCCCTCGCATCCACCGGAATACGGCCCAGCTCCCCTAGACACTTCTGCCCTCATCTGCATCCCCCGCAATACAGCCCAGCTCCCCTAGACACTTCTGCCCTCATCTGCATCCCCCGCAATACAGCCCAGCTCCCCTAGACACTTCTGCCCTCATCTTCATCCACCGGAATACGGCCCAGCTCTCCTAGACACTTCTGCCCTCATCTGCATCCCCCGCAATACAGCCCAGCTCCCCTAGACACTTCTGCCCTCATCTGCATCCAGTCGAATACAGCCCACTTCCCCTAGACACTTCTGCTCTCATCTGCATCCACCGGAATACAGCCCAACTCCCCTAGACACTTCTGCCCTCATCTGCATCCAGTCGAATACAGCCCACCTCCCCTAGACACTTCTGCTCTCATCTGCATCCACCGGAATACAGCCCAGCTCCCCTAGACACTTCTGCTCTCATCTGCATCCACCGGAACACGGCCCAGCTCCCCTAGACACTTCTGCCCTCATCTGCATCCACCGGAATACGGCCCAGCTCCCCTAGACACTTCTGCCCTGGTCTGCATCCACCGGAATACAGCCCAGCTCCCCTAGACACTTCTGCCCTGGTCTGCATCCACCGGAATACAGCCCAGCTCCCCCCTAGACACTTCTGCCCTCGCATCCACCGGAATACAGCCCAGCTCCCCTAGACACTTCTGCCCTGGTCTGCATCCACCGGAATACAGCCCAGCTCCCCTAGACACTTCTGCCCTGGTCTGCATCCACCGGAATACAGCCCAGCTCCCCTAGACACTTCTGCCCTGGTCTGCATCCACCGGAATACAGCCCAGCTCCCCTAGACACTTCTGCCCTCGCATCCACCGGAATACAGCCCAGCTCCCCTAGACACTTCTGCCCTGGTCTGCATCCACCGGAATACAGCCCAGCTCCCCTAGACACTTCTGCCCTCATCTGCATCCAGCGAAATACAGCCCACCTCCCCCCTAGACACTTCTGCTCTCATCTGCATCCACCGGAATACGGCCCAGCTCCCCTAGACACTTCTGCCCTGGTCTGCATCCACCGGAATACAGCCCAGCTCCCCCCTAGACACTTCTGCCCAGGTCTGCATCCACCGGAATACAGCCCAACTCCCCCCTAGACACTTCTGCCCTGGTCTGCATCCACCAGAATACGGCCCAGCTCCCCTAGACACTTCTGCCCTGGTCTGCATCCACCGGAATACAGCCCACCTCCCCCCTAGACACTTCTGCTCTCATCTGCATCCACCGGAGTACAGCCCACCTCCCCCTAGACACTTCTGCGCTCATCTGCATCCCCCGGAATACAGCCCAGCTCCCCTAGACACTTCTGCCCTCATCTGCATCCAACGAAATAAAGCCCACCTCCCCCCTAGACACTTCTGCCCTCATCTGCATCCACCGGAGTACAGCCCACCTCCCCCCTAGACACTTCTGCTCTCATCTGCATCCACCGGAGTACAGCCCACCTCCCCCCTAGACACTTCTGCGCTCATCTGCATCCCCCGCAATACAGCCCAGCTCCCCTAGACACTTCTGCCCTCATCTGCATCCAGTCAAATACAGCCCACCTCCCCCCTAGACACTTCTGCCCAGGTCTGCATCCACCGGAATACAGCCCAACTCCCCCCTAGACACTTCTGCCCTGGTCTGCATCCACCGGAATACAGCCGAGCTCCCCTAGACACTTCTGCCCTCGCATCCACCGGAATACGGCCCAGCTCCCCTAGACACTTCTGCCCTCATCTGCATCCCCCGCAATACAGCCCAGCTCCCCTAGACACTTCTGCCCTCATCTGCATCCCCCGCAATACAGCCCAGCTCCCCTAGACACTTCTGCCCTCATCTTCATCCACCGGAATACGGCCCAGCTCCCCTAGACACTTCTGCCCTCATCTGCATCCCCCGCAATACAGCCCAGCTCCCCTAGACACTTCTGCCCTCATCTGCATCCAGTCGAATACAGCCCACCTCCCCTAGACACTTCTGCTCTCATCTGCATCCACCGGAATACAGCCCAACTCCCCTAGACACTTCTGCCCTCATCTGCATCCAGTCGAATACAGCCCACCTCCCCTAGACACTTCTGCTCTCATCTGCATCCACCGGAATACAGCCCAGCTCCCCTAGACACTTCTGCTCTCATCTGCATCCACCGGAACACGGCCCAGCTCCCCTAGACACTTCTGCCCTCATCTGCATCCACCGGAATACGGCCCAGCTCCCCTAGACACTTCTGCCCTGGTCTGCATCCACCGGAATACAGCCCAGCTCCCCTAGACACTTCTGCCCTGGTCTGCATCCACCGGAATACAGCCCAGCTCCCCCCTAGACACTTCTGCCCTCGCATCCACCGGAATACAGCCCAGCTCCCCTAGACACTTCTGCCCTGGTCTGCATCCACCGGAATACAGCCCAGCTCCCCTAGACACTTCTGCCCTGGTCTGCATCCACCGGAATACAGCCCAGCTCCCCTAGACACTTCTGCCCTGGTCTGCATCCACCGGAATACAGCCCAGCTCCCCTAGACACTTCTGCCCTCGCATCCACCGGAATACAGCCCAGCTCCCCTAGACACTTCTGCCCTGGTCTGCATCCACCGGAATACAGCCCAGCTCCCCTAGACACTTCTGCCCTGGTCTGCATCCACCGGAATACAGCCCAGCTCCCCTAGACACTTCTGCCCAGCTCCCCTAGACACTTCTGCCCTGGTCTGCATCCACCGGAATACAGCCCAGCTCCCCTAGACACTTCTGCCCTGGTCTGCACCCACCGGAATACAGCCCAGCTCCCCTAGACACTTCTGCCCTGGTCTGCATCCACCGGAATACAGCCCAGCTCCCCTAGACACTTCTGCCCTGGTCTGCATCCACCGGAATACAGCCCAGCTCCCCTAGACACTTCTGCCCAGCTCCCCTAGACACTTCTGCCCTGGTCTGCATCCACCGGAATACAGCCGAGCTCCCCTAGACACTTCTGCCCTGGTCTGCATCCACCGGAATACAGCCGAGCTCCCCTAGACACTTCTGCCCTGGTCTGCATCCACCGGAATACAGCCCAGCTCCCCTAGACACTTCTGCCCTGGTCTGCATCCACCGGAATACAGCCCAGCTCCCCTAGACACTTCTGCCCTGGTCTGCATCCACCGGAATACAGCCCAGCTCCCCTAGACACTTCTGCCCTCGCATCCACCGGAATACAGCCCAGCTCCCCTAGACACTTCTGCCCTGGTCTGCATCCACCGGAATACAGCCCAGCTCCCCTAGACACTTCTGCCCTGGTCTGCATCCACCGGAATACAGCCCAGCTCCCCTAGACACTTCTGCCCAGCTCCCCTAGACACTTCTGCCCTGGTCTGCATCCACCGGAATACAGCCGAGCTCCCCTAGACACTTCTGCCCTGGTCTGCATCCACCGGAATACAGCCCAGCTCCCCTAGACACTTCTGCCCTGGTCTGCACCCACCGGAATACAGCCCAGCTCCCCTAGACACTTCTGCCCTGGTCTGCATCCACCGGAATACAGCCCAGCTCCCCTAGACACTTCTGCCCTGGTCTGCATCCACCGGAATACAGCCCAGCTCCCCTAGACACTTCTGCCCAGCTCCCCTAGACACTTCTGCCCTGGTCTGCATCCACCGGAATACAGCCGAGCTCCCCTAGACACTTCTGCCCTGGTCTGCATCCACCGGAATACAGCCGAGCTCCCCTAGACACTTCTGCCCTGGTCTGCATCCACCGGAATACAGCCCAGCTCCCCTAGACACTTCTGCCCTGGTCTGCATCCACCGGAATACAGCCCAGCTCCCCTAGACACTTCTGCCCTGGTCTGCACCCACCGGAATACAGCCCAGCTCCCCACTAGACACTTCTGCCCTCGTCTGCATCCACCGGAATACGGCCCAGCTCCCCTATACACTTCTGCCCTCGTCTGCATCCACCGGAATACGGCCCAGCTCACCTATACACTTCTGCCCTGGTCTGCATCGACCGGAATACAGCCCACGTCCCCCCTAGACACTTCTGCTCTCATCTGCATCCACAGGAATACAGCCCACCCCCCCCTAGACACTTCTGCTCTCATCTGCATCCACCGGAATACAGCCCACCCCCCCCTAGACACTTCTGCTCTCATCTGCATCCAACGGAATACGGCCCAGCTCCCCTAGACACTTCTGCCCTCGTCTGCATCCACCGGAATACGGCCCAGCTCCCCTATACACTTCTGCCCTGGTCTGCATCCACCGGAATACAGCCCAGCTCCCCCCTAGACACTTCTGCCCAGGTCTGCATCCACCGGAATACATCCCAACTCCCCCCTAGACACTTCTGCCCTTGTCTGCATCCACCGGAATACAGCCGAGCTCCCCTAGACACTTCTGCCCTCGCATCCACCGGAATACAGCCCAGCTCCCCTAGACACTTCTGCCCTGGTCTGCATCCACCGGAATACAGCCCAGCTCCCCCCTAGACACTTCTGCCCTGGTCTGCATCCATCGGAATACAGCCCAGCTCCCCTAGAAACTTCTGCCCTCGCATCCACCGGAATACAGCCAAGCTCCCCCCTAGACACTTCTGCCCTGGTCTGCATCCATCGGAATACAGCCCAGCTCCCCTAGACACTTCTGCCCTCATCTGCATCCAGCGAAATACAGCCCACCTCCCCCCTAGACACTTCTGCTCTCATCTGCATCCACCGGAATACGGCCCAGCTCCCCTAGACACTTCTGCCCTGGTCTGCATCCAACGGAATACAGCCCAGCTCCCCCCTAGACACTTCTGCCCAGGTCTGCATCCACCGGAATACAGCCCAACTCCCCCCTAGACACTTCTGCCCTGGTCTGCATCCACCAGAATACGGCCCAGCTCCCCTAGACACTTCTGCCCTGGTCTGCATCCACCGGAATACAGCCCACCTCCCCCCTAGACACTTCTGCTCTCATCTGCATCCACCGGAGTACAGCCCACCTCCCCCCTAGACACTTCTGCGCTCATCTGCATCCCCCGGAATACAGCCCAGCTCCCCTAGACACTTCTGCCCTCATCTGCATCCAGCGAAATACAGCCCACCTCCCCCCTAGACACTTCTGCCCTCATCTGCATCCACCGGAGTACAGCCCACCTCCCCCCTAGACACTTCTGCTCTCATCTGCATCCACCGGAGTACAGCCCACCTCCCCCCTAGACACTTCTGCGCTCATCTGCATCCCCCGCAATACAGCCCAGCTCCCCTAGACACTTCTGCCCTCATCTGCATCCAGTCGAATACAGCCCACCTCCCCCCTAGACACTTCTGCCCAGGTCTGCATCCACCGGAATACAGCCCAACTCCCCCCTAGACACTTCTGCCCTGGTCTGCATCCACCGGAATACAGCCGAGCTCCCCTAGACACTTCTGCCCTCGCATCCACCGGAATACGGCCCAGCTCCCCTAGACACTTCTGCCCTCATCTGCATCCCCCGCAATACAGCCCAGCTCCCCTAGACACTTCTGCCCTCATCTGCATCCCCCGCAATACAGCCCAGCTCCCCTAGACACTTCTGCCCTCATCTTCACCCACCGGAACACGGCCCAGCTCCCCTAGACACTTCTGCCCTCATCTTCATCCACCGGAATACGGCCCAGCTCCCCTAGACACTTCTGCCCTCATCTGCATCCCCCGCAATACAGCCCAGCTCCCCTGGACACTTCTGCCCTCATCTGCATCCAGTCGAATACAGCCCACCTCCCCTAGACACTTCTGCTCTCATCTGCATCCACCGGAATACAGCCCAGCTCCCCCCTAGACACTTCTGCCCTGGTCTGCATCCATCGGAATACAGCCCAGCTCCCCTAGAAACTTCTGCCCTCGCATCCACCGGAATACAGCCAAGCTCCCCCCTAGACACTTCTGCCCTGGTCTGCATCCATCGGAATACAGCCCAGCTCCCCTAGACACTTCTGCCCTCATCTGCATCCAGCGAAATACAGCCCACCTCCCCCCTAGACACTTCTGCTCTCATCTGCATCCACCGGAATACGGCCCAGCTCCCCTAGACACTTCTGCCCTGGTCTGCATCCAACGGAATACAGCCCAGCTCCCCCCTAGACACTTCTGCCCAGGTCTGCATCCACCGGAATACAGCCCAACTCCCCCCTAGACACTTCTGCCCTGGTCTGCATCCACCAGAATACGGCCCAGCTCCCCTAGACACTTCTGCCCTGGTCTGCATCCACCGGAATACAGCCCACCTCCCCCCTAGACACTTCTGCGCTCATCTGCATCCCCCGGAATACAGCCCAGCTCCCCTAGACACTTCTGCCCTCATCTGCATCCAGCGAAATACAGCCCACCTCCCCCCTAGACACTTCTGCCCTCATCTGCATCCACCGGAGTACAGCCCACCTCCCCCCTAGACACTTCTGCTCTCATCTGCATCCACCGGAGTACAGCCCACCTCCCCCCTAGACACTTCTGCGCTCATCTGCATCCCCCGCAATACAGCCCAGCTCCCCTAGACAGTTCTGCCCTCATCTGCATCCAGTCGAATACAGCCCACCTCCCCCCTAGACACTTCTGCCCAGGTCTGCATCCACCGGAATACAGCCCAACTCCCCCCTAGACACTTCTGCCCTGGTCTGCATCCACCGGAATACAGCCGAGCTCCCCTAGACACTTCTGCCCTTGCATCCACCGGAATACGGCCCAGCTCCCCTAGACACTTCTGCCCTCATCTGCATCCCCCGCAATACAGCCCAGCTCCCCTAGACACTTCTGCCCTCATCTGCATCCCCCGCAATACAGCCCAGCTCCCCTAGACACTTCTGCCCTCATCTTCACCCACCGGAACACGGCCCAGCTCCCCTAGACACTTCTGCCCTCATCTTCATCCACCGGAATACGGCCCAGCTCCCCTAGACACTTCTGCCCTCATCTGCATCCCCCGCAATACAGCCCAGCTCCCCTGGACACTTCTGCCCTCATCTGCATCCAGTCGAATACAGCCCACCTCCCCTAGACACTTCTGCTCTCATCTGCATCCACCGGAATACAGCCCAGCTCCCCTAGACACTTCTGCCCTCATCTGCATCCACCGGAATACGGCCCAGCTCCCCTAGACACTTCTGCCCTGGTCTGCATCCACCGGAATACAGCCCAGCTCCCCTAGACACTTCTGCCCTGGTCTGCATCCACCGGAATACAGCCCAGCTCCCCCCTAGACACTTCTGCCCTCGCATCCACCGGAATACAGCCCAGCTCCCCCCTAGACACTTCTGCCCTCGCATCCACCGGAATACAGCCCAGCTCCCCTAGACACTTCTGCCCTGGTCTGCATCCACCGGAATACAGCCCAGCTCCCCTAGACACTTCTGCCCTGGTCTGCATCCACCGGAATACAGCCCAGCTCCCCTAGACACTTCTGCCCAGCTCCCCTAGACACTTCTGCCCTGGTCTGCATCCACCGGAATACAGCCGAGCTCCCCTAGACACTTCTGCCCTGGTCTGCATCCACCGGAATACAGCCGAGCTCCCCTAGACACTTCTGCCCTGGTCTGCATCCACCGGAATACAGCCCAGCTCCCCTAGACACTTCTGCCCTGGTCTGCATCCACCGGAATACAGCCCAGCTCCCCTAGACACTTCTGCCCTCGTCTGCATCCACCGGAATACAGCCCAGCTCCCCTAGACACTTCTGCCCTCGTCTGCATCCAAAGGAATACAGCCAAGCTCCCCTAGACACTTCTGCCCTCATCAGCATCCCCCGGAATACAGCCCAGCTCCCCTACCCAGCTCCCCTAGACACTTCTGCCCTCATCTGCATCCAACGGAATACAGCCCAGCTCCCCTACCCAGCTCCCCTAGACACTTCTGCCCTCATCTGCATCCAACGGAATACAGCCCAGCTCCCCTACTCAGCTCCCCTAGACACTTCTTCCCTCGCATCCACCGGAATACAGCCCAGCTCCCCTACCCAGCTCCCCTAGACACTTCTGCCCTCATCTGCATCCAACGGAATATAGCCCAGCTCCCCTACCCAGCTCCCCTAGACACTTCTGCCCTCATCTGCATCCAACGGAATACAGCCCAGCTCCCCTACCCAGCTCCCCTAGACACTTCTGCCCTCGCATCCACCGGAATACAGCCCAGCTCTCCCCTAGACACTTCTGCCCTCATCTGCATCCACCGAAATACAGCCCACCTCCCCCCTAGACACTTCTGCTCTCATCTGCTTTTCACCGGAGTGCAGCCCACCTCCCCCCTACACTTCTGCCCTCGTCTGCATCCACCGGAATACGGCCCAGCTCCCCTAGACACTTCTGCCCTCGTCTGCATCCATCGGAATACGGCCCAGCTCCCCTAGACACTTCTGCGCTCGTCTGCATCCACCGGAATACGGCCCAGCTCCCCTAGACACTTCTGCCCTCGTCTGCATCCACCGGAATACGGCCCAGCTCCAGTGGCGTAACACAAAATGTGGGGGCCCCCCTGCGAGCCATGCTGAGGGGGCCCCCCAACTCGGCAACAAATCCCGGGTTGCGCCACACTCTGGGCCGGCCTAGACTGTCACGCTTGCACAATACGCATGAACGTGCTGCTGAAGGGGTATGCCGCACACTGCACAAGGAAAAAGATATAAATATGTGTTTTAATGCAATATACAGCACACTTTCTGAGATAAATTGGCTATAAAGCCAGAGTGTTTGCAATTGTTTTGTAGGGTAACACAATCCAATACATGCAAGTCACCAACAGTGCACAGGAACATTAATGCTTCCAACTGGCTGCACAATGTAGACCAGTGTAAACACGTAATAACATTATAGTACAGAATGCCAGGCCACATTTAGATATACCTAGACTGTTTTCAGCAAAATGCCAGTCAAAGCAATAACACTCATCAAGAAGAGAGCACACAATAAAGCATGTGTCTCCATGGCCTCGAACAACACGGCCAAACTCTTTAAAATCTGCAAGGAACTGGTCAATCCTGTTGTGGTCTATACCTCTTCTGTTCCCTCCCTTGCCCTCTGTACAGCTCTGGCCTCTCATTTCTCTGCTAAATCTCAGGACATCCTGTCCTCTATGTCCTCTTCCTCTCTCGGCCCATTTTGGCCATCTCTTCTCTCCTCCTCCTTTTTCCTCTTTCTCTCTGACAACACCTGACGAGGTTTCTAGACAAGTCCGATCTATGAAAGTGTCGTCCAAACAGGTGCTCCGCTGCTCCTCCAGAACCATCAAATCCCATATTGACACCCTCGCTCCAGTTTTGGCCGATTTCTGTAATCACTCTTTCGCCACTGCAATGTTCCCCTCTCCCTTTGAGCACTCCCTTGTGCACCCACTCCTCAAGAAGCAGTCTGCTGATCCTACCTGCCGGAAAACTATCGCTCAATCTCCACCTTTCCTGAGCAAACTCTTGGAAAAGCTTGCCATCTCCCAGCTTACTCTCCACACTGAATCTGTTGGTTGTCTCCATGACCATCAGTCTGGCTTCAGAGCTGCCAGAGGCATGGAAACTGCTCTCCTTAACACCTGTGCTGCTCTCTAACCTTGATTCCAGCATTCCTTCTATTCTCATCCTTCATCTTTCCTCTGCTTTCGACAGGGTCAACATCGCCATCCTGATCAATCGACTCTGTGAGAACCTGGGCATCACAGATCAGACCCTAGAGTGACTGACCTACTTCCACTTGGACCGCCACTCCGCTCCCAGGTCGATCGTGGTCCCATTCTCTCCGCCACCTCTCTCTACCTGTGGCATTCCCCAGGGCTCTATCCTCTCACCCTGGTTTTTCAACCTCTACTTGGCCACTTTGGCCTCCCTGATCTCTACCTTATCCTCTAACTTTCAGTGTTGTGCGGATGACTCAGCTTTCCTTCAGGCTCCCCTCATCCTCCTCTCCTCTCTTGCTCATTCCTGACTGTCTATCCACGATTCAGGATTGGTGCGCCTCCAACAATCTCGGCCTTAATGCCAGTAAGACAGAGATCCTTCTCATTGGGACCCTTGCCACTGTGTTTCCTCTCTCACTATAGCAGACCACCTTGGGCCCTCTTCCTTTGCCTTCCTGCGAGGCAAAAAACCTTGGTGTCATCTTCAACGCCACAATCTCTTTCTCTCCTAACATCTCGGACATCACCAAGAAGTCCCACTACCAGCTGCTCCTCCTCAAAGGGACTCTTCCCTTTCTCACTCTCCACCAGAAGCTCACTGTCTCTAAGCTGGACTACTGCAACAGCCACTTTCTCAATCTGTCTTCCTCTAGTCTCCGTCATCTGCAAATAATCCAGAACAGGACTGCAAGACTTAGCCTTGGCCTCAAGGACTGGGATTGTATTTCTCCAGCCCTGAAATCTCTCCACTGGCTGCAAGGATCAAGTGCAAGAACCTTTGCATTGCCCACAAGGCTTTCTGGGGCCAGTGCCAACACTAAATCCAATGCTCTCTTCCAAAATACCTTCTTTCTCTAACCCTTCACTCAGCTACCTCCATCTCTCTAAGGCTTAGACATTTCTCCAGGCAGAGAGTGGGGGTAGACCTCTCTCCTCTGCTGGTGCCTCCAACTGGAATGGCCTCCCTGCCCCTCTCAAACTTGAGGCGGACAACCTGAAGTTTCGGAAGCAGCTAAAAGCTTTCCTCTTCTCTGCTGCTTTTGCTCTCTCTCTCCCCCCCTGCTGACCTACCTGACCTACCTGTCTGCTGTACTGACTGGCTGCTTGGCCACCCTCAAAGTCTCTCTGAGTCCAGGCTCTTTCTTGATTGGTCACCCTTGCACTGCCTCCGGGCCTACCATGCACTTAGGGGCTGTAACTGTAACCCTGCAGTCCATTGTTCTCCTTGCACAACCAATAGCTGCTCTGCCCTGGCTGCACTTACTGAGAGCATTTCTGCCCTGTTTTCCCCTCCCCTCTCACTTGCACTTCCCTGCTCCCTTTTCCCTTGCACTTCTCGTTCTCACAATGACACAAGGCCTAGTGAGATCGTTTGTCTTGTCCTCCCTCTATCATCCTTCCCTTGTGTACACGTGTGTACAGGCGCGTTATAAATGACTTGAATCTCATCATATCATTTTTTAACAGATGCCCAGAAAAATATACAATGCCGCAGTAAGAAATGGCTAGACTGGCAGCACCCAAATGCCAATCTAGCCAGGTAATTAAAGTTAGCAGGACTACTTTATCAGAAATGTCCAGTTAAAAGAAAGTCATACCAAACTGAGGAATGACTAGACTGGCTAAATCAAAATGCCTCTCTAGCCACTAATACCACATATCATGCCTGCTTAGCCTGGACATGGACAACCATTATGATTTATCACACAATCCTGCCCCCCACACATCCACTCTCCCTCCCACCCACAACCCCAACCTCCACAATCAGCTCCTTGGCCCAGAATTACCTCTGCATCCCTCTTCCTTGTCCCAGAGCTTTCGTATGAGGCTCCTTGCCTCATAGGTAAGTACTGGGATGAGGAACATTGGGACTAGGAGTGATGAAGATTACAGGTAGCTAAATCAGGCATTACCTCCATGTACCTCTACCTCTTCCCAGTACTTTTGTATGAGGCAGAGTGCCTCAAACACACGTACTGCCTCGTATATAAGTACTGGGACGAGGAAGAATAGGGCTAGGAGTAAGCAAGGCATTAAACACAAGTAGTAGCGCAACACCATTGAGTTGACTGGGCTTCAACACTACCCCCCCCTGACATTTTGGGCTATATTGGCTCAACTTGGCTAACCTTTAGAGCAGTTGCCAGACCGAACAGGACACAGATTTTAAACGGCACCTGGTGTTTGCTGTTAACAAGAACCCAGCAATTACCAACGTAAAGCATTTCACTGTTAGTACCTGCATTCAAATGCCACATTGTTTAGGCGATTGAAATCGTGATGTGGGTTTAGTACTTGCATGCCAGGGGAGTGATTGGAAGGGTAGAGAGGGAATAGGAGACTTATAGGAGAGAGTTAACTGCTTGTAACATTGAATCTGCACTAGAATAGTCTCATTAAAATGCGTAAATAATTTGGATGCGCCCACACAAATAAGTTTCCCCCTCCCCACCGCAATTGAAGTTAGCGCCTCTCCCAACATTTGAAGGGTTAGCTCCCCCGAAATGAAGGTTTTCTTGAGCCCCTGTACACAAGTACACACACCATTCACCTTATACGCACCCAGTCATCCACACATTTAAGTGTGCACCCTTTCACCATACACTCACACAGGTAGCCACCTATACATTTAAGTATGCACCCTTTCACCATGCAGGCACACCCACACAGCCACCCATACATTTAAGTGTGCACCCTTTCACCATACACACACAGGCAGCCGGCTATACATTTGAGTGTGCACCCTTTCACCATAGACTCATACACGCACACCTCATGGAGTTGAGGGGGGGCCCTATTACTTAAAAAAGAAATTGGGGCTCATTACGGGTCCAGCGGTAACCGTGCCGGTGCTACCGGCGGGTTGCCGCCAGACCCATAAAAAATTACTATGGCCTGACTTCCCGGTGCCACCGTGCTATTTCAAGTCCGGCGGCGGGAAATCAGGTGCCGGTAATTTCGTTAAACCCCAGACTCCACGGGAATGGGGACACAGAAGCACCTGCACCATTGTTAACGGTGCCGGTGCTTCCGTGACAGGTCTGCCTACTGTGGCTGCTGTGCCTGGCAGGGTCAGACCTGTCGGGCACGGCAGCCCCACCAGGCAGACCTGTAATATGCCGGTCCAGAAACAACAGTGCCTGTAAGCTTACCAGCACCGTTGTTTCCGGACCGGCATGGTCAGAATGAGCCCCATTGTTTCTTTTTTAAGTCACTATAACTTCATTAAGAAATTATTTCAGTTAAGGACCGAACCATAATCAAAATAATTTCTTTATGATGGCTGAGTGGCTTCAAAAACAAACATTTTCTTTTTGAAGGCATAGGGTCCCCCCTCCCCCACCCCATGACATGGAGGCCTCCAGCCTAGGGTCTTCCATGTCATGGGGTAGGGGGCCCTCAGACTTCAAAAAGAAAGTTTCTTTTTGTAGTCACTCTGCCTTCATAAAGAAATTATTTCTGTTACAGAAATGTCCTTTATGAATGCAGAGTGAATTTCAAAAGAAACTTTTTTTTTTTAGAAAAAAATATTTTCATTTTTTTTTTTTTTTTTTTTTTTTTTACTGGGGCCCCCTCCCAGCCATGTGCTGGTGGGGCCCCCCACACCGCGGGCCCCCCCGCACCGCGGGGGCTGCGGGGGCCCCTGTTACGCCAGTGCCCAGCTCCCCTATACACTTCTGCCCTGGTCTGCATCCACCGAAATACAGCCCAGCTCCCCTAGACACTTCTGCCCTGGTCTGCATCCACCGGAATACAGCCCAGCTCCCCCCTAGACACTTCTGCCCTGGTCTGCATCCACCGGAATACAGCCCAGCTCCCCCCTAGACACTTCTGCCCTGGTCTGCATCCACCGGAATACAGCCGAGCTCCCCTAGACACTTCTGCCCTCGCATCCACCGGAATACAGCCCACCTCCCCCCTAGACACTTCTGCCCTGGTCTGCATCCACCGGAATACAGCCCAGCTCCCCCTAGACACTTCTGCCCTGGTCTGCATCCATCGGAATACAGCCCAACTCCCCCCTAGACACTTCTGCCCTCATCTGCATCCACCGAAATACAGCCCACCTCCCCCCTAGACACTTCTGCCCTCATCTGCATCCACCGAAATACAGCCCACCTCCCCCCTAGACACTTCTGCTCTCATCTGCATCCACCGGAATACAGCCCACCTCCCCCCTAGACACTTCTGCTCTCATCTGCATCCACCGGAGTACAGCCCACCTCCCCCCTAGACACTTCTGCTCTCATCTGCATCCACCGGAGTACAGCCCACCTCCTACCCAGCTCCCCTAGACACTTCTGCCCTGGTCTGCATCCACCGGAATACAGCCCAGCTCCCCCCTAGACACTTCTGCCCTCATCTGCATCCACCGGAATACAGCCCAGCTCCCCTACCCAGCTCCCCTAGACACTTCTGCCCTCATCTGCATCCAACGGAATACAGCCCAGCTCCCCTACCCAGCTCCCCTAGACACTTCTGCCCTCATCTGCATCCACCAGAATACAGCACAGGTCCCCTAGACACTTCTGCCCTCGCATCCACCGGAATACAGCCCAGCTCCCCTACCCAGCTCCCCTAGACACTTCTGCCCTCGTCTGCATCCACCGGAATACGGCCCAGCTCCCCTAGACACTTCTGCGCTCGTCTGCATCCACCGGCCCAGCTCCCCTGGACACTTCTGCCTTCGTCTGCATCCACCGAAATACGGCCCAGCTCCCCTATACACTTCTGCCCTGGTCTGCATCCACCGAAATACAGCCCAGCTCCCCTAGACACTTCTGCCCTGGTCTGCATCCACCGGAATACAGCCCAGCTCCCCCCTAGACACTTCTGCCCAGGTCTGCATCCACCGGAATACAGCCCAACTCCCCCCTAGACACTTCTGCCCTGGTCTGCATCCACCGGAATACAGCCGAGCTCCCCTAGACACTTCTGCCCTCGCATCCACCGGAATACAGCCCAGCTCCCCCCTAGACACTTCTGCCCTGGTCTGCATCCACCGGAATACAGCCCAGCTCCCCTAGACACTTCTGCCCTGGTCTGCATCCACCGGAATGCAGCCCAGCTCCCCTAGACACTTCTGCCCTGGTCTGCATCCACCGGAATACAGCCCAGCTCCCCTAGACACTTCTGCCTTGGTCTGCATCCATCGGAATACTGCCCAGCTCGCCTACCCAGCTCCCCTAGACACTTCTGCCCTGGTCTGCATCCACCGGAATACAGCCCAGCTCCCCTACCCAGCTCCCCTAGAAACTTCTGCCCTCGCATCCACCGGAATACAGCCCAGCTCCCCCCTAGACACTTCTGCCCTGGTCTGCATCCATCGGATTACAGCCCAGCTCCCCTAGACACTTCTGCCCTCATCTGCATCCACCGAAATACAGCCCACCTCCCCCCTAGACACTTCTGCCCTGGTCTGCATCCACCGGAATACAGCCCAGCTCCCCCCTAGACACCTTTGCCCAGGTCTGCATCCACCGGAATACAGCCCAACTCCCCCCTAGACACTTCTGCCCTGGTCTGCATCCACCGGAATACAGCCGAGCTCCCCTAGACACTTCTGCCCTCGCATCCACCGGAATACAGCCCAGCTCCCCTAGACACTTCTGCCCTGGTCTGCATCCACCGGAATACAGCCCAGCTCCCCCCTAGACACTTCTGCCCTGGTCTGCATCCATCGGAATACAGCCCAGCTCCCCTAGAAACTTCTGCCCTCGCATCCAACGGAATACAGCCCACCTCCCCCCTAGACACTTCTTCTCTCATCTGCATCCACCGGAGTACAGCCCACCTCCCCCCTAGACACTTCTGCTCTCATCTGCATCCACCGAGTACAGCCCACCTCCCCCCTAGACACTTCTGCGCTCATCTGCATCCCCCGGAATACAGCCCAGCTCCCCTAGACACTTCTGCCCTCATCTGCATCCAGCGAAATACAGCCCACCTCCCCCCTGACACTTCTGCTCTCATCTGCATCCACCGGAATACAGCCCAGCTCCCCAAGACACTTCTCCCTCATCTGCATCCCCCGGAATACAGCCCAGCTCCCCTAGACACTTCTGCCCTCATCTGCATCCAGCCGAATACAGCCCAGCTCCCCAAGACACTTCTGCCCTCATCTGCATCCAACGGAATACAGCCCAGCTCCCCTAGACACTTCTGCTCTCATCTGCATCCAACGGAATACAGCCCAGCTCCCCAAGACACTTCTGCCCTCACCTGCATCCCCTGGAATACAGCCGAGCTCCCCTAGACACTTCTGCCCTCATCTGCATCCAACGGAATACAGCCCACCTCCCCCCTAGACACTTCTGCGCTCATCTGCATCCCCCGCAATACAGCCCAGCTCCCCAAGACACTTCTGCCCTCATCTGCATCCAACGGAATACAGCCCACCTCCCCCCTAGACACTTCTGCCCTCATCTGCATCCACCGGAATACGGCCCAGCTCCCCTAGACACTTCTGCCCTCATCTGCATCCAACGGAATACAGCCCAGCTCCCCCCTAGACACTTCTGCCCTGGTCTGCATCCACCGGAATACAGCCCAACTCCCCCCTAGACATTTCTGCCCTGGTCTGCATCCACCGGAATACAGCCGAGCTCCCCTAGACACTTCTGCCCTCGCATCCACCGGAATACAGCCCAGCTCCCCTAGACACTTCTGCCCTGGTCTGCATCCACCGGAATACAGCCCAGCTCCCCCCTAGACACTTCTGCCCTGGTCTGCATCCATCGGAATACAGCCCAGCTCCCCTAGAAACTTCTGCCCTCGCATCCAACGGAATACAGCCCACCTCCCCCCTAGACACTTCTTCTCTCATCTGCATCCACCGGAGTACAGCCCACCTCCCCCCTAGACACTTCTGCTCTCATCTGCATCCACCGGAATACAGCCCACCTCCCCCCTAGATACTTCTGCTCTCATCTGCATCCACCGGAGTACAGCCCACCTCCCCCCTAGACACTTCTGCGCTCATCTGCATCCCCCGGAATACAGCCCAGCTCCCCTAGACACTTCTGCCCTCATCTGCATCCAGCGAAATACAGCCCACCTCCCCCCTAGACACTTCTGCTCTCATCTGCATCCACCGGAATACAGCCCAGCTCCCCTAGACACTTCTGCCCTCATCTGCATCCAGCCGAATACAGCCCAGCTCCCCAAGACACTTCTGCCCTCATCTGCATCCAACGGAATACAGCCCAGCTCCCCTAGACACTTCTGCCCTCATCTGCATCCCCCGGAATACAGCCCAGCTCCCCTAGACACTTCTGCCCTCATCTGCATCCAGCCGAATACAGCCCAGCTCCCCAAGACACTTCTGCCCTCATCTGCATCCAACGGAATACAGCCCAGCTCCCCTAGACACTTCTGCTCTCATCTGCATCCAACGGAATACAGCCCAGCTCCCCAAGACACTTCTGCCCTCATCTGCATCCCCCGGAATACAGCCGAGCTCCCCTAGACACTTCTGCCCTCATCTGCATCCAACGGAATACAGCCCACCTCCCCCCTAGACACTTCTGCGCTCATCTGCATCCCCCGCAATACAGCCCAGCTCCCCAAGACACTTCTGCCCTCATCTGCATCCAACGGAATACAGCCCACCTCCCCCCTAGACACTTCTGCTCTCATCTGCATCCACCGGAATACGGCCCAGCTCCCCTAGACACTTCTGCCCTCATCTGCATCCACCGGAATACGGCCCACCTCCCCCCTAGACACTTCTGCTCTCATCTGCATCCCCGAAATACAGGCCAGCTCCCCTAGACACTTCTGCCCTGGTCTGCATCCACCGGAATACAGCCCAGCTCCCCCCTAGACACTTCTGCCCTGGTCTGCATCCACCGGAATACAGGCCAGCTCCCCTAGACACTTCTGCCCTGGTCTGCATCCACCGGAATACAGCCCAGCTCCCCTAGACACTTCTGCCCTGGTCTGCATCCACCGGAATACAGGCCAGCTCCCCTAGACACTTCTGCCCTGGTCTGCATCCACCGGAATACAGCCCAGCTCCCCCCTAGACACTTCTGCCCTGGTCTGCATCCACCAGAATACAGGCCAGCTCCCCCCTAGACACTTCTGCCCTGGTCTGCATCTACCGGAAAACAGCCCAGCTCCCCTAGAAACTTCTGCCCTCGCATCCACCGGAATACAGCCCAGCTCCCCTAGACACTTCTGCCCTGGTCTGCATCCACCGGAATACAGGCCAGCTCCCCTAGACACTTCTGCCCTGGTCTGCATCCACCGGAATACAGCCCAGCTCCCCCCTAGACACTTCTGCTCTCATCTGCATCCACCGGAGTACAGCCCACCCCCCCTACACACTTCTGCGCTCATCTGCTTCCACCTGAATACAGCCCACCCCCCTACACACTTCTGCCCTCATCTGCTTCCACCTGAATACAGCCCAGCTCCCCCCTAGACACTTCTGCTCTCATCTGCATCCACCGGAGTACAGCCCACCTCCCCCCTAGACACTTCTGCCCTCATCTGCATCCACCGGAGTACAGCCCACCTCCCCTAGACACTTCTGCCCTGGTCTGCATCCACCGGAATACAGCCCAGCTCCGCCCTAGACACTTCTGCCCTGGTCTGCATCCACCGGAATACAGCCGAGCTCCCCTAGACACTTCTGCCCTCGCATCCACCGGAATACAGCCCAGCTCCCCTAGACACTTCTGCCCTGGTCTGCATCCACCGGAATACAGCCCAGCTCCCCCCTAGACACTTCTGCCCTGGTCTGCATCCACCGGAGTACAGCCCACCTCCCCCCTAGACACTTCTGCGCTCATCTGCATCCACCGGAATACAGCCCACCTCCCCCCTAGACACTTCTGCTCTCATCTGCATCCACCGGAGTACAGCCCACCTCCCCCCTAGACACTTCTGCGGTCAATTGCATCCCCCGGAATACAGCCCAGCTCCCCTAGACACTTCTGCCCTCATCTGCATCCAGCGAAATACAGCCCACCTCCCCCCTAGACACTTCTGCTCTCATCTGCATGCACCGGAATACGGCCCAGCTCCCCTAGACACTTCTGCCCTGGTCTGCATCCACCGGAATACAGCCCAGCTCCCCCCTAGACACTTCTGCCCTGGTCTGCATCCACCGGAATACAGCCCACCTCCCGCCTAGACACTTCTGCTCTCATCTGCATCCACCGGAATACAGCCCACCTCCCCCCTAGACACTTCTGCTCTCATCTGCATCCACCGGAGTACAGCCCACCTCCCCCCTAGATGCTTCTGCGCTCAATTGCATCCCCCGGAATACAGCCCAGCTCCCCTAGACACTTCTGCCCTCATCTGCATCCAGCGAAATACAGCCCACCTCCCCCCTAGACACTTCTGCTCTCATCTGCATCCACCGGAATATGGCCCAGCTCCCCTAGACACTTCTGCCCTGGTCTGCATCCACCGGAATACAGCCCAGCTCCCCCCTAGACACTTCTGCCCTGGTCTGCATCCACCGGAATACAGCCCAGCTCCCCCCTAGACACTTCTGCCCAGGTCTGCATCCACCGGAATACAGCCCAACTCCCCCCTAGACACTTCTGCCCTGGTCTGCATCCACCGGAATACAGCCGAGCTCCCCTAGACACTTCTGCCCTCGCATCCACCGGAATACAGCCCAGCTCCCCTAGACACTTCTGCCCTGGTCTGCATCCACCGGAATACAGCCCAGCTCCCCCCTAGACACTTCTGCCCAGGTCTGCATCCACCGGAATACAGCCCAACTCCCCCCTAGACACTTCTGCCCTGGTCTGCATCCACCGGAATACAGCCGAGCTCCCCTAGACACTTCTGCCCTCGCATCCACCGGAATACAGCCCAGCTCCCCTAGACACTTCTGCCCTGGTCTGCATCCACCGGAATACAGCCCAGCTCCCCCCTAGACACTTCTGCCCTGGTCTCCATCCATCGGATTACAGCCCACCTCCCCCCTAGACACTTCTGCTCTCATCTGCATCCACCGGAGTACAGCCCACCTCCCCCGTAGACACTTCTGCTCTCATCTGCATCCACCGGAGTACAGCCCACCTCCCCCCTAGACACTTCTGCGCTCACCTGCATCCCCCGGAGTACAGCCCAGCTCCCCTAGAAACTTCTGCCTTTGCATCCACCGGAATACAGCCCAGCTCCCCTACCCAGCTCCCCTAGACACTTCTGCCCTGGTCTGCATCCACCGGAATACAGCCCAGCTCCCCTAGACACTTCTGCCCTCGTCTGCATCCAACGGAATACAGCCCAGCTCCCCTAGACACTTCTGCCCTGGTCTGCATCCACCGGAATACAGCCCAGCTCCCCTAGACACTTCTGCCCTCATCTGCATCCACCAGAATACAGCACAGGTCCCCTAGACACTTCTGCCCTCGCATCCACCGGAATACAGCCCAGCTCCCCTACCCAGCTCCCTTAGACACTTCTGCCCTCGTCTGCATCCACCGGAATACGGCCCAGCTCCCCCCTAGACACTTCTGCCCTCATCTGCATCCACCGGAATACGGCCCAGCTCCCCTAGACACTTCTGCCCTCGTCTGCATCCACCGGAATACGGCCCAGCTCCCCTAGACACTTCTGCCCTCGTCTGCATCCACCGGAATACGGCCCAGCTCCCCTAGACACTTCTGCGCTCGTCTGCATCCACCGGAATACGGCCCAGCTCCCCTAGACACTTCTGCCCTCGTCTGCATCCACCGGAATACGGCCCAGCTCCCCTATACACTTCTGCCCTGGTCTGCATCCACCGAAATACAGCCCAGCTCCCCTAGACACTTCTGCCCTGGTCTGCATCCACCGGAATACAGCCCAGCTCCCCCCTAGACACTTCTGCCCAGGTCTGCATCCACCGGAATACAGCCCAACTCCCCCCTAGACACTTCTGCCCTGGTCTGCATCCACCGGAATACAGCCGAGCTCCCCTAGACACTTCTGCCCTCGCATCCACCGGAATACAGCCCAGCTCCCCTAGACACTTCTGCCCTGGTCTGCATCCACCGGAATACAGCCCAGCTCCCCCCTAGACACTTCTGCCCTGGTCTGCATCCATCGGAATACAGCCCAGCTCCCCTAGAAACTTCTGCCCTCGCATCCACCGGAATACAGCCCAGCTCCCCCCTAGACACTTCTGCCCTGGTCTGCATCCACCGAAATACAGCCCACCTCCCCCCTAGACACTTCTGCTCTCATCTGCATCCACCGGAGTACAGCCCACCTCCCCCCTAGACACTTCTGCGCTCAATTGCATCCCCCGGAATACAGCCCAGCTCCCCTAGACACTTCTGCCCTCATCTGCATCCAGCGAAATACAGCCCACCTCCCCCCTAGACACTTCTGCTCTCATCTGCATCCACCGGAATACGGCCCAGCTCCCCTAGACACTTCTGCCCTGGTCTGCATCCACCGGAATACAGTCCAGCTCCCCCCTAGACACTTCTGCCCTGGTCTGCATCCACCGGAATACAGCCCAGCTCCCCTCTAGACACCTTTGCCCAGGTCTGCATCCACCGGAATACAGCCCAACTCCCCCCTAGACACTTCTGCCCTGGTCTGCATCCACCGGAATACAGCCGAGCTCCCCTAGACACTTCTGCCCTCGCATCCACCGGAATACAGCCCAGCTCCCCTAGACACTTCTGCCCTGGTCTGCATCCACCGGAATACAGCCCAGCTCCCCCCTAGACACTTCTGCCCTGGTCTGCATCCATCGGAATACAGCCCAGCTCCCCTAGAAACTTCTGCCCTCGCATCCAACGGAATACAGCCCACCTCCCCCCTAGACACTTCTGCTCTCATCTGCATCCACCGGAGTACAGCCCACCTCCCCCCTAGACACTTCTGCTCTCATCTGCATCCACCGGAGTACAGCCCACCTCCCCCCTAGACACTTCTGCGCTCATCTGCATCCCCCGGAATACAGCCCAGCTCCCCTAGACACTTCTGCCCTCATCTGCATCCAGCGAAATAAAGCCCACCTTCCCCCTAGACACTTCTGCTCTCATCTGCATCCACCGGAATACAGCCCAGCTCCCCAAGACACTTCTGCCCTCATCTGCATCCCCCGGAATACAGCCCAGCTCCCCTAGACACTTCTGCCCTCATCTGCATCCAGCCGAATACAGCCCAGCTCCCCAAGACACTTCTGCCCTCATCTGCATCCAACGGAATACAGCCCAGCTCCCCAAGACACTTCTGCTCTCATCTGCATCCAACGGAATACAGCCCAGCTCCCCTAGACACTTCTGCCCTGGTCTGCATCCACCGGAATACAGCCCAGCTCCCCTAGACACTTCTGCCCTCATCTGCATCCACCAGAATACAGCACAGGTCCCCTAGACACTTCTGCCATCGCATCCACCGGAATACAGCCCAGCTCCCCTACCCAGCTCCCTTAGACACTTCTGCCCTCGTCTGCATCCACCGGAATACGGCCCAGCTCCCCCCTAGACACTTCTGCCCTCATCTGCATCCACCGGAATACGGCCCAGCTCCCCTAGACACTTCTGCCCTCGTCTGCATCCACCGGAATACGGCCCAGCTCCCCTAGACACTTCTGCCCTCGTCTGCATCCACCGGAATACGGCCCAGCTCCCCTAGACACTTCTGCGCTCGTCTGCATCCACCGGAATACGGCCCAGCTCCCCTAGACACTTCTGCCCTCGTCTGCATCCACCGGAATACGGCCCAGCTCCCCTATACACTTCTGCCTTGGTCTGCATCCACCGAAATACAGCCCAGCTCCCCTAGACACTTCTGCCCTGGTCTGCATCCACCGGAATACAGCCCAGCTCCCCCCTAGACACTTCTGCCCAGGTCTGCATCCACCGGAATACAGCCCAACTCCCCCCTAGACACTTCTGCCCTGGTCTGCATCCACCGGAATACAGCCGAGCTCCCCTAGACACTTCTGCCCTCGCATCCACCGGAATACAGCCCAGCTCCCCTAGACACTTCTGCCCTGGTCTGCATCCACCGGAATACAGCCCAGCTCCCCCCTAGACACTTCTGCCCTGGTCTGCATCCATCGGAATACAGCCCAACTCCCCCCTAGACACTTCTGCCCTGGTCTGCATCCACCGAAATACAGCCCAGCTCCCCTAGACACTTCTGCCCTGGTCTGCATCCACCGGAATACAGCCCAGCTCCCCCCTAGACACTTCTGCCCAGGTCTGCATCCACCGGAATACAGCCCAACTCCCCCCTAGACACTTCTGCCCTGGTCTGCATCCACCGGAATACAGCCGAGCTCCCCTAGACACTTCTGCCCTCGCATCCACCGGAATACAGCCCAGCTCCCCTAGACACTTCTGCCCTGGTCTGCATCCACCGGAATACAGCCCAGCTCCCCCCTAGACACTTCTGCCCTGGTCTGCATCCATCGGAATACAGCCCAGCTCCCCTAGAAACTTCTGCCCTCGCATCCACCGGAATACAGCCCAGCTCCCCCCTAGACACTTCTGCCCTGGTCTGCATCCACCGAAATACAGCCCACCTCCCCCCTAGACACTTCTGCTCTCATCTGCATCCACCGGAGTACAGCCCACCTCCCCCCTAGACACTTCTGCGCTCAATTGCATCCCCCGGAATACAGCCCAGCTCCCCTAGACACTTCTGCCCTCATCTGCATCCAGCGAAATACAGCCCACCTCCCCCCTAGACACTTCTGCTCTCATCTGCATCCACCGGAATACGGCCCAGCTCCCCTAGACACTTCTGCCCTGGTCTGCATCCACCGGAATACAGCCCAGCTCCCCCCTAGACACTTCTGCCCTGGTCTGCATCCACCGGAATACAGCCCAGCTCCCCTCTAGACACCTTTGCCCAGGTCTGCATCCACCGGAATACAGCCCAACTCCCCCCTAGACACTTCTGCCCTGGTCTGCATCCACCGGAATACAGCCGAGCTCCCCTAGACACTTCTGCCCTCGCATCCACCGGAATACAGCCCAGCTCCCCTAGACACTTCTGCCCTGGTCTGCATCCACCGGAATACAGCCCAGCTCCCCCCTAGACACTTCTGCCCTGGTCTGCATCCATCGGAATACAGCCCAGCTCCCCTAGAAACTTCTGCCCTCGCATCCAACGGAATACAGCCCACCTCCCCCCTAGACACTTCTGCTCTCATCTGCATCCACCGGAGTACAGCCCACCTCCCCCCTAGACACTTCTGCTCTCATCTGCATCCACCGGAGTACAGCCCACCTCCCCCCTAGACACTTCTGCGCTCATCTGCATCCCCCGGAATACAGCCCAGCTCCCCTAGACACTTCTGCCCTCATCTGCATCCAGCGAAATACAGCCCACCTTCCCCCTAGACACTTCTGCTCTCATCTGCATCCACCGGAATACAGCCCAGCTCCCCAAGACACTTCTGCCCTCATCTGCATCCCCCGGAATACAGCCCAGCTCCCCTAGACACTTCTGCCCTCATCTGCATCCAGCCGAATACAGCCCAGCTCCCCAAGACACTTCTGCCCTCATCTGCATCCAACGGAATACAGCCCAGCTCCCCAAGACACTTCTGCTCTCATCTGCATCCAACGGAATACAGCCCAGCTCCCCTTGACACTTCTGCCCTGGTCTGCATCCACCGGAATACAGCCCAGCTCCCCAAGACACTTCTGCCCTCATCTGCATCCCCCGGAATACAGCCCAGCTCCCCTAGACACTTCTGCCCTCATCTGCATCCCCCGGAATACAGCCCACCTCCCCCCTAGACACTTCTGCCCTGGTCTGCATCCACCGGAATACAGGCCAGCTCCCCTAGACACTTCTGCCCTGGTCTGCATCCACCGGAATACAGCCCAGCTCCCCCCTAGACACTTCTGCCCTGGTCTGCATCCACCGGAATACAGCCCAACTCCCCCCTAGACACTTCTGCCCTGGTCTGCATCCACCGGAATACAGCCGAGCTCCCCTAGACACTTCTGCCCTCGCATCCACCGGAATACAGCCCAGCTCCCCTAGACACTTCTGCCCTGGTCTGCATCCACCGGAATACAGCCCAGCTCCCCTAGACACTTCTGCCCTGGTCTCCATCCACCGGAATACAGCCCAGCTCCCCTAGACACTTCTGCCCTGGTCTGCATCCACCGGAATACAGCCCAGCTCCCCCCTAGACACTTCTGCCCTGGTCTGCATCCACCGGAATACAGCCCACCTCCCCCCTAGACACTTCTGCTCTCATCTGCATCCACCGGATTACAGCCCACCTCCCCCCTAGACACTTCTGCCCTCATCTGCATCCACCGGAATACAGCCCAGCTCCCCTAGACACTTCTGCCCTCATCAGCATCCCCCGGAATACAGCCCAGCTCCCCTAGACACTTCTGCCCTGGTCTGCATCCACCGGAATACAGCCCAGCTCCCCCCTAGACACTTCTGCTCTCATCTGCATCCACCTGAATACAGCCCAGCTCCCCCCTAGACACTTCTGCTCTCATCTGCATCCACCGGAGTACAGCCCAGCTCCCCTACACACTTCTGCCCTGGTCTGCATCCACCGGAATACTGCCCAGTTCCCCCCTAGACACTTCTGCCCTCGCATCCACCGGAATACAGCCCAGCTCCCCTAGACACTTCTGCCCTGGTCTGCATCCACCGGAATACAGCCCAGCTCCCCCCTAGACACTTCTGCCCTGGTCTGCATCCACCGGAATACAGCCCAGCTCCCCTAGACACTTCTGCCCTGGTCTGCATCCACCGGAATACAGCCCAGCTCCCCCCTAGACACTTCTGCCCTGGTCTGCATCCACCGGAATACAGCCCAGCTCCCCAAGACACTTCTGCCCTGGTCTGCATCCACCGGAATACAGCCCAGCTCCCCAAGACACTTCTGCCCTGGTCTGCATCCACCGGAATACAGCCCAGCTCCCCCCTAGACACTTCTGCCCTGGTCTGCATCCACCGGAATACAGCCCAGTTCCCCTAGACACTTCTGCCCTCGCATCCACCGGAATACAGCCCAGCTCCCCTAGACACTTCTGCCCTGGTCTGCATCCACCGGAATACAGCCCAGCTCCCCGATACACTTCTGCCCTGGTCCGCATCCACCGAAATACAGCCCAACTCCACCCTAGACACTTCTGCCCTGGTCTGCATCCACCGGAATACAGCCCAGTTCCCCTAGACACTTCTGCCCTCGCATCCACCGGAATACAGCCCAGCTCCCCTAGACACTTCTGCCCTAGTCTGCATCCACCGGAATACAGCCCAGCTCCCCCCTAGACACTTCTGCCCTGGTCTGCATCCACCGGAATACAGCCCAGCTCCCCTAGACACTTCTGCCCTGGTCTGCATCCACCGGAATACAGCCCAGCTCCCCCCTAGACACTTCTGCCCTGGTCTGCACCACCGGAATACAGCCCAGCTCCCCAAGACACTTCTGCCCTGGTCTGCATCCACCGGAATACAGCCCAGCTCCCCCCTAGACACTTCTGCTCTGGTCTGCATCCACCGGAATACAGCCCAGTTCCCCTAGACACTTCTGCCCTCGCATCCACCGGAATACAGTCCAGCTCCCCTAGACACTTCTGCCCTGGTCTGCATCCACCGGAATACAGCCCAGCTCCCCGATACACTTCTGCCCTGGTCTGCATCCACCGAAATACAGCCCAACTCCACCCTAGACACTTCTGCCCTGGTCTGCATCCACCGGAATACAGCCCAGTTCCCCTAGACAGTTCTGCCCTCGCATCCACCGGAATACAGCCCAGCTCCCCTAGACACTTCTGCCCTGGTCTGCATCCACCGGAATACAGCCCAGCTCCCCCCTAGACACTTCTGCCCTGGTCTGCATCCACCGGAATACAGCCCAGCTCCCCGAGAAACTCTTGCCCTGGTCTGCATCCACCGGAATACAGCCCAGCTCCCCCCTAGACACTTCTGCCCTGGTCTACATCCACCGGAGTACAGCCCACCTCCCCCCTAGACACTTCTGCGCTCATCTGCCTCCCCCGGAATACAGCCCAGCTCCCCTAGACACTTCTGCCCTCATCTGCATCCACCGGAATACGGCCCACCTCCCCCCTAGACACTTCTGCCCTGGTCTGCATCCACCGGAATACAGCCGAGCTCCCCTAGACACTTCTGCCCTGGTCTGCATCCACCGGAATACAGCCCACCTCCCCCCTAGACACTTCTGCTCTCATCTGCATCCACCGGAATACGGCCCAGCTCCCCCCTAGACACTTCTGCCCTGGTCTGCATCCACCGGAATACAGCCCAGCTCCCCTAGACACTTATGCCCTCATATGCAACCGCCAGAATACAGCCCAGCTCCCCTAGACACTTCTGGCCTGGTCTGCATCCACCGGAATACAGCCCAGCTCCCCTAGACACTTCTGCCCTCATCTACATCCACCGGAATACAGCCCAGCTCCCCTAGACACTTCTGCTCTCATCTGCATCCACCTGAATGCAGCCCAGCTCCCCCCTAGACACTTCTGCCCTCATCTACATCCACCGGAATACAGGCCAGCTCCTCTAGACACTTCTGCCCTCGTCTGCAACCACAGGAATACAGCCCAGCTCCCCTAGACACTTCTGCTCTCATCTGCATCCACCAGAATACAGCCCAGCTCCCCTTGACACTTCTGCCCTCATCTACCCAACACCCACTTTGCATCCTTGGAATCTGCTGCAGCTTTAGGGACCCTGGAAACGAAACGTCCGACACGTCCAACATCAGTGCGCCAACAAAAACCTTGGTTCAGGGCGAAAAGAATCTATCTGAAAGGAATCCTCTGCGCACCTACTCCTGCATTTGCACAGCGCATTGAGGTGATGCAGTGTGCATAGTTGCACTATGCTGGTTTCTCACTCATTCAGTCATTCAACCGATAGACTGTAAACAGTGGCGTGTTCAGGGAGTGGGTGGGAGTGGCACGTGTTACCCCTGGAATCTGACTGGCCACCGCAGGTGCAGCCCATTGTCCTAAACTATATTCATTATGTGTGTGTGTGTGTGCTCGTACTTCATGCCACCCCTGCATATGTCCGTGCCACACTTGGGTCACCCCAGTCAAAAGAGTCTGTACGCGCCCCTGGCTGCAAGCAACAGCTGCACAGCCACGAGCACACGTAGAGTCGTCTCTCTTTCCACTTAGTTTTGGCCTCAGCTGGTGTCTTTCTTGGTGGTCCGTCCCTGTATTTCAGACCTGGTTTGACATCTTCACCGGGGGCATGTTTGCAGAGCATAGGGGTGCACACTTTTACCCCCCCCCCCCCCCCACGCAGACCCAGCAGTTCAAAACCCACCCCTCCTGCGCAAAGTGAACCTTTAGGTGGCAGGAATATGGCACTGATTTGCGAGTTCTCAACATGGTGCAAAACCAGCCTCTGCAGCCCCACAGGTGATCAATTTTGCGGTGCAGTGTGTTCGGAGTACTTGCTAGGCAATGTGGCGCCAGGGGTAAACAACTCCAAGGCACCCAAAGATGTTTGCTCATCTCCCGCATACACCCCAAGCTATGACCCGCCTCCCAACCCCGGCCTGACGTCATGCTTAAGAAGTGCGACGCTCTCGCATCAGGCACACACATGGTGCGGGTGTAGCCTCCACAGTCCCACATATCTGGGGGCGATGGTGTGGCCAAAGGAGCTGTGCAGGCGGAGTCGCCACTGTGTGAAAGACCATGTCCCGGAAACCTAAGGCCCCCACCTACCAAACCCTGCAGCTCATCCTTCAACTCACTTTCCTGTTAGGAAGGCACATTGGCCCACAAGGGTTGATGCCACACGTGGGCCTAGGGAACAGTGCATTCTATGTGGCAACCACACCAATGATCAACACAAAAGAATATTAAAATGTTGTCATCTTGTGTAGCTGTTCACAATGGATTCCTCCTGCTTCTAGGCACTCTAATCCCCAATGTATCAACCACAGAAGGGTCGAAGGGTTCTGCCGCAGGGTTCAGACCTGCAAAGGTCAGGCTGCCCTTCGCCAGAGGGTAGTATTACAGTCTTGAGCTCTACACCTGGGCATTATGCATTGAAAGTCCTGCATTGCCTTAAACAGTGTATGAGCATGGCTTGTTGGGTAGCACAGTGTGATGCATTGTGAGATTGAACATGTCCTGAGGAATTCAGTGCAGCATTCATGGATTGCAAAATTGGGGCCTTTTGGAGAGTGCAATTTCACCCCCATGGGGGTATCTAGGTATTGTAGACCGATACAAGGTGTTTATTGTTACCTGACTCAATGGTACTCCTTTTATGAATGTCGGAAAGGATTAGGGCTGAGTAGACCTGCCAGGATTAGAACCTAGGACCATAAGGTGAAACCCAGGCACCTGTAATGAATGCACTAATCCGCTGATCCACAGACCTGGCTCCATTGCAGTTCCGAAGTTCTGACATTTCTTGTGAACAGAAACATATTGGGGACATGAACTCTGATCAACTAATAGTTGCAGTCTTTTGTGTTTCGTTTTTCATCTTATACATTTTTTAAAAATGTTATTTTTTAAAGTGTGCATTGTGGTGTTGGTGATTATGTTGTGATTTACACTATTTATCACTGGTAGAAGGGCAATTTGTGTAAACAAAATAAATACATTTGTTTAATTTTCTATTCATTTTTTATGATCAGGCTTATGACCCTTCAGAACAGGTGTGTCTTGGAATTAATTACAGCAATGAAAGGAGGCGTATGTGCCAAGGTCGGGCCTTCTTGCTGTACATTTACACCTCCCCATGATGGAGAAAATGGAACCCTGACGGAAGCAATACTATGCTGACAGCCCTGCATACAGAGATGATGGATGAAGTTGATGAGATAGCAGGCGATGACTGGTTCTCGTCATTGTTTTCATGGATTCCAACCTGGCTGGAAAATGCCTTCAAAATATTTGGAGCAATACTAGTGTTGGTATTGCTAGGATACTATCTCATACAGATAAGTTTGGGACAATGCCAGAAAATCGCCAAGTAAACTACTGGGATGAAGATAATGATTGATGTGAATGGAGATCATATAGCACAGACTGAAGACACTACCCGTGACAACAGAAAGAAAGATGGCCTGGAACCCCCACAAACAAATTTATACTACCCTAAGGATCACAAGAAATATGTAGGACATTGGGTATTTTGTCGACCAACTGGAGAATGCTTACACATGACCTGGAGTGTGGATAAGCATATAAGGAATGCAGGCCCTGAAGGGGCTGACGAAAATATGGATCCCAAAGAAACTTAGATATGAAGAGAAGATGAAGAAGAGCAGGTGGTCATGGACTCGACCAGAGAGGGGAATGTAGAGGAGCAGGTGGACACATCATCCATGGCTCCGGCCCCTCACCTACATCATATTGTAACAGCAGGAGAAGAATACTTTGTGGGACACGCATCGAGTGTATGAGAGACGATATGCACTCAGACAACCGTATCAAAAGTACCCTCACACTGAGAGGGTAGAAGGATGTCTGCACACACCATTACACATCATAGAGCTATAAGTGAAATCTGTCAAGTGCAGAATGACGTCATGGAGGAAAGATACTGAGAGGCACTGAAACAATGTGCAAATATTCAAAGAATAAAGATGTAACTGACATAACAAGAGAAACAAGTAATCAAGATACAAAGAAATCATATATGTAAAGAAAGTAACCTGCTGACTAATAAATGTAAATATGCAGAAATGTAAGAAAGACAAGATATGTAGAAGCGTGCTGCAGAGGAAAACATAACATGGCTAGAGTGGCCATGATGGAAAGATGGATACCGGACTCGTATTGAAACCAATCAAGCTACCTCAGAGAAAAACTAGGGCTGCGGAGTGAGGATATGCTGGAAAAATAGCTTTGTGTGATGAAAAAGGAGGAGTCTATTTGCTGGGGATAAAGGATGCTACTTCAAGGAATAATTGCAAAACACAAGGGGAGTCAAAAGGATATGCCATGAATGTAAGACATATTTCTCTTAGATTGAGCAAAGAAGAAAACCTCTGCAAAAGCCAAGTATTAGACAGTTAAAGATGTGGCAAACCTATGCGGGATGGAGTGAGCAAGTCTTCAGAGATCAAGAAGGGTAATTACACCCAGTTCAAGTGAATCAAATAGAAGTAAAAAGGAGGTTGAAATTGGCACGTTTGTGGTGTGCTCACACGTGATTCAGATGTTGAAAAAAAACCAGGGTCACTCATTAAGCAGAAAAAAAGATAATGGTGTGCCTACACTCCCTTGAATGTCTCAGAAGAGAGAACAGGCTTCAAGGTCAAACTACAAAGGCAGAGCCTTGGCTTGGGGGATGCACAGTGAGAGATGATGGGCTAGTTGGGAAAGAGGAGAGTAGTCTGTCGTTGCTCTCAGCACCTGAGTTTCATTTTGTTTACGTACTGCTAATGACCCCGAAAGTCCAAGGTTGGGAAAGCATGCCAACCAATCAGAGGCTCTATGTAGCAACATGTTAGACAATGTTGCAAAGATGAACCCGCTGCCATTTTCCCAAAGACCAACCCGCTGCCATTTTCCCGTTATAATCAGTATTATATGTATTTAGAGGTGTTCCAAGGTCTGCCCACCAGATAAGAGGCATCCAGTAATATTGTTAGTACTTACATAATGTATATGTATATATGTTCCCTTAACAGGAACCTCAGCATTGTCCAGAAGGCTTTCTGGGGCCGGGGCCGTCACTACATCCAACTCTTTCTTCCAAAATACCTTCCATCTTGAGCCATTTGCTCTGCTACCTCCAACTCTCTGAGGGTCGGAAGGTTCTCGAGAGAGAGTGGGGGGTAGATCTCTCTCCTCTGCAGGTGCCCGCATCTGAAATGGCTCCCCCCTCTCAAACTTGGGCTGGACCACCTGAAGATCCAGAAGCAGCTCAAGACCTTCCTCTTCTCCTCTGATTTCTCTCCCTCCCTCCCCTTCTCTCCACTCGTCTGTGGTGATGACTGGTTTCTTGTTTACACTCAGAGCTCACCGGGTACCAGGCTGGTCCATTATCCGTCTCCCCTGCACTGCCTCCAGGCCTACCGCGCACTTAGGGGCTGTAACCATAACTTCTACAGTGCCCTGACTCCTTGCACTTACCCAGAGACACGCTGCCCTACCTGCACATACTCAAAGCAATGCTGCCTTGATTGCATTTCCTCTTTCCCTCTCCCTGACACTTGCCATCTCCCTTCCTCCTGCACTTGGTGTTGTTGCACTTGCACGATCTGAAAGATGCAAGGCCGAGTAAGATCGCTTGTTTTGTCCTCCCTTTGTCTTCCCTCCCTGCCTTGTCGCGCCTAGAAACACTTGTGTTCAGGCACATTATAAATTACTTATATCGTATCAACCAATCCCTCCCTTCAATAGGTTTTACAGTTTGGTACGTCGGATGACGTCATAGATGAGGCATGTCGAGGCATAACACCTTTGTATAATCACATGTGGGTGCGAGTGCGTGAACTAAAGCTTGTTGTTCACCAGGTTGCCCTACTTTATTTCATGCTAATTATGAAGTAGTACTTTTCCATATTTTTTGAGTCTGTCCTGTTATTTGGGTCCAATGTTGCTACTGGTGATTCCATCTAGCACATGAGATGCTTCAAGGTGCTAGATCACACCATTGTAGTGTATTCCCTCCACGGGTGCCTCAGACTGTTTTCGCTCTAAGCAAGGGGACCCCCAACCACCATGTTGAAATGGGCCCCCACACATATCTTACCAGCATATGGTAAGTGTGTCTACCCCTCTACGTGCCTTCTGCAAGGATTGGCACTGTGTGCAACTTCTGGAGGTTGAGATCTATCAAAGGAAGACCCTTGGGAATCTGGTTTCCTAGCAACAGATGCATGCTTTCTAGTTGTCCGTTTCCTCCTGCAGTGAAGCCTGGTGATGGGGTTCACGTCCTCCCAGATGCATCTTTACAAGATTGAGGCGTGTACATACCCCCTGGGGGCAAGGCGCTATCCAGCAAGGCAATGAGCAACCCTCATTGGGCTAGTGGACCCAGCAGAAGCAGACCTTGAGATGGGAGAAAGAAAGAAGCAGAGGGGAGCCTGCACAGTCACAACAATGAATCTGCAATGGGTCCCTTTTATAGGATCAAATGAACTCCTCCTGTGACACTTTTTTGCAATGGCTGAAAGTTGGCTAAGCCAACTGGCCCGATAAATGCTGTGTAGAATGGGCTTTCGGGTTCACAAAAGAATACAGCATTAGTTAGGTTTGCTGTTTCCTTCCAGCAGAACAAGGGTCTGCAATCTGCAGCTCTCCAGATGCTTTGGACTACACCTCCCATGATGCCTCCCAGTTTACAATGTTGGTTTGGGCTCATGGGAGTTTTTGTCCCACAAATGTTGAGAGCCGAAGTTTATAGACTCCTGCTGTGGAACATTGATCCAAACACATTTGTGCCTAACCCTTACATGACAGCACCAGGCACACCCTGATTGGATGAATACTCCTGTCACTCCATCCATAACACGACTTCTAGTCCACCCTCCTCGACACAGGCCCATGTAAGAGGCAAGTGCACCTTTATGTTAAGTAACCAGGGATGGCAGGTAGGGCTATCTCTCTGAACACTTGTGTTACAGAAAACCATGTTTTGCAGCACAAACTGGAAATGTGCGGGTTGTTCGCTTTGCAGGCCATTTTGAACTGCTTTTCACCTTGTCGAAAAAATATTCATAATTACCCTCCTCCCTTCCCCATCTAAAAAGACAGAACTATATATCTGAGCCTAATTAGCACAGCTAAAGTACATGTGAACGTTTCTCCAGTCTTCCCTCCTGCAGCCATCAGTATAAACAGATGCTTGCTGTGACTTCTCTTACACATGGAAAAACAATGGGCCTAATTCATGGAACTTTTAGCGTGGTGCAAAGCGACTTTACACGGGTGCAAAGTGACTTTGCACTGCCAACAAACACCCTGATTCACAGAGCGGTGCAAAGTGTATTTTTGCAGCACAAAGTGACTTTGCACTGACTTTGCACTGGTGCAAACAAAAATACACTTTGCACCACTCTGTGAATCATGGGTCATTCCGAGGTTGGAGGTAAGGTAAGAACGATGCTGGTAAAGGATTACCGGCATCGCTTACCGCTACGGCCCATTCTGACCAACCAGACCGCTAATTACGGCATCGTACTTAACAATGCTGTAAATAGCGGTCCAGGCGCACGCGCGCCACACACCATGCCGGCAATACCGGCATGCCATAAACAGAACCTGATCACAAGCCATGCGGACATGCAAATAACGGCCTACTGAAGGCCGAAAAGTACCTTAGTAGCATGGAGTAAATACCGGCATCTCTGAGAAGGTGTTAAGAACCCTGAGCAGTGTTTCCAAGAGCCACAGGTACACACAATCAGCACAGGTGGAGGCAATGGAGTCTGGCACAGCACAAAAGCAGCACACCCACACACCACACCCCCTCCCACACCAAGATGATACCAATAGTAGTGGCATTACTGGAGCTGGAGGCCCTGCTTGCAAGGCAGCAAGAACAACAAAAACAACAACAACAACCACAGCCCCCACCACAGAGGACACACAGGAGGAGAAGGAGGGTGAGACAGACCCAGCATGCCCCACTGGTGCAGCCACCATTACCACGCCGGCAGCCCCCAATCCCTCGCATCAGAGCCACCCCCTTCAACCTAACACCAGAGCAGATCCACACCCTGTACCGGCTTGACCGGGACACCATCACCACCATAGTGGACCTGATACATGATGACATCGTGAGCCTCATAGAAATACGCACCGCCATCCCCCCTCTACTGAAGGTAGTGTCTGTGCTCCACTTCCTTGCCACAGGCACCTACCAGCACACAGTGGGGCACATGCATGGCATATCACAACCCATATTTTCCCGGATACTGACCCAAGTGCTGGATGCCCTCCTCAAGCACACAAGGGACTACATATCCCTACCACGGACTCCCCAGGAGATATTCGATACAAAAGTTGACTTCCATGCACTGGCAGGAATGCCAAATTGCATAGGTGCCCTCGACTGCACCCACGTGGAGTTGGTGGTCCCGCATGCCATGGAGGTGGCGTATCGCAACCGCAAGCTATACCACTCCATCAACGTGCAGATGGTATGTAATGCCAGTAAAATCATCACACATTGCTGTGCCCGATATCCAGGATCAACTCATGACTCCTTGGTCCTGCGGAACTCCACGCTACCACGCTATATGGAGCGACATGCTGGACGGCGTGCCTGGCTGCTTGGTGAGTTGCCTGACTGGGCCATGGCAGTGCATCAGGGTTGTGAGGTGGGTGGCTGCATACTCCACCTGGGTGGGAAGCGGGGGATGCATACTCCACCTGGTTGGGAAGGGGGGGAGATGCATACTCCACCTGGGTGGGAATGTTAACGCCAGTGCACGATGTGCACCTCAACGAACACTGTGCCCCAAAGCAAGTGATACGGCACATGACTACAGAATAACACAGTGATGAAATAAAGCCGACACCTAAAACTACATGACTAACAGATAACCAGGCCACATCCCACAACACATGCGCCACTCATCGGTTGCGCTCACACACCGTAAGGGCATCCTGCACTAAGCACTGCATATGCACTATGTTGCAGCCTCCTGCATATCACCACACTGGACAGTCATCCCTGGGAGTGCATTGAAGTGAGCCTAATAGGGCTACCTCAGCGTGTCACTGGTTCCGCACACGCATAGGAGTGCTGCAAGTCACCATGGTACTGATCAGTGCAGAATGACGAATATGCTACTGACTACAGCCAACACTCCCTGCCACCAAATCTCACAGAACACAACACATCCATGAATTTAGTGCAACACTGCTGCATGCATATACGATAATAATAATTAATTTAATAATAATAATAATAATTTAGCATTTATATAGCGCTACGAACCCCCAGGTATCTGAGCGCTGCTTATTATTACCCACGGTGTGTGGTGCTCATTTATAATCCTCCGAAGGATGAAAGGGTGAGTTTGGCGCTGCCGGGATTCAAACCTGTGTCAGCAGGTTCTGCAGAGGTGTTAAAGCGAGCGCTCTACTCGCTGTGCCACTTGACTGGCTCAACGATGCACGATGCACGTGCAACAAGGTGTGAGTGCACACAATAACCCATCTTGAAGAAGCCACCCCCTCCATCATTCTATTGCACAGGACACATAGCTGGGCCAGGAATGGGGTCAATGCATCCAGGGACATGTGTGTATGGGCATAAATCACCTGCTACCATGTTAGACTAGTACAGTTGTCCACCATGAATGTACGAACACTTACCTTCATTCCCCTCTCATGCAGGTGATGGTGGCTATCCCTTGAAGCCGTGGCTCATGACCCCTGTCCGAAACCCACAGAACAGGCACGAGGAGGACTACAATCGTTCCCATACCCGTACACGTGTGGTGATTGAGCAGACGTTTGGCCTGTTGAAGGCACGATTTCGTTGCCTCAGCCAGTCGGGTGGGGCACTCCTCTACAACCATGAGAAGGTGTCCAAGATCATCATGGCATGTGTCATGCTGCACAATATGTGCATCCGTCGGAACGTGCCGCTGCCCCCTGACATGGAACAGCTACCACCTGATGATGATGAAGGGGAGGAGGAAGAAGAAGTGGCAGGACAGCATCACGGTGCCGATGCACAGGAGGGACGTGCCATGCGGCAACCATTGATTGGACAATATTTCTGACACACAAGTCAGCATAGGGTGTGAGGATGTCAGGACATCGGGCACTGGGTGTGAGGATACATGTACACTATGCACTGTGCAATATTAAATGACACATGCGCAATGATGAATGTCCACTCTGGTTTTTTTAGATGAACAACCGGTGTATTAAAATTGAAGGTTTAAACGTGAAAAACAAACCCTCCACCACCCTTCCCCCTCCCCCTCCCACCACAACTCCCAAACACACCCTCAACACCCTCCCCCTCCCACTTCAACTCCCAAACACACCTTCACCCCCCTGCCCCTCCCACTAGAACTCCCAAACACACCCTCACCCCCCTCCCACCACAACAACCCCACACTAGTCCCATAAGGACCACATAGGCCACATGTGGATGGCAGCATTGTCACTGTGCGCTCCCAGAGCCAGGGGGAGGCATGTCCTGGCGACGCATCATACGTTGTAACGCTCACCTGATTCTCGCAGAGGCGCCGGTCTTGACTGGGCGACTACCGTATCTTCAAAGGTGATGTGTAGCACCCGGTTGGCTCTTTGGGCTGGACCTCTGTGCACTGTATGCCTGACGTGTAGAGTAAGATGTCTTAGGTAAGTGAATGCCGAGCTCTCCATCTGCCTCGGGGCAGGGTGCTGTAACCAGTTTCTTCACTGGTTAGGTAGCGCAGGCCTCTTGACTTCAGAGGACTGCTGTCCGTCGTTTACTGCACGAACGGTAAGTTTCGAGTCATTCAAATGTCTTTAAAGTCTTTAGTAATGATGTCTCTTGTTTTGCAGGGTTCCGGCGATGGCGGATGACGGGCTGAAGTGAGTTGAAGATGGAGCCCGTGTGATGAATAGAAGCGCCTGGAAGCACGTAAGTAAGCGCTTGTTGCCTGCTTCACTATACGCTCTAACTGTCTTTTTATTTTGCAGGTACGAGTTCGGAGCGGCTGCAGGGTGCCGGAATACCCACTGGATTAGATGTGGAAAGGAGTAATGGCACGTGAGTATTAAAGTTCCCAAATGTCTTTAAACGCACCTTGTTTTGTCTTTCAGATGCGGGATGCAGCGCCGAAGGCCTCCGGAGCGTGCGAAGAGTTGGTAAACTTTTGTCTTTCAGATGCCGGAATGCAGTGTGAAGACCTCCGGAGCGCACGAAGAGTAGGTAAGCCTTTGCCTTTCAGATGCCGGAATGCTAACCTGTTCTTTCTTGTCTTTATAGGTGTTGCTGAAGACTGGATTCAGGATGGTAAGCCTTTGCCTTTCAGATGCCGGAATGCTAACCTGTTCTTTCTTGTCTTTATAGGTGTTGCTGAAGACTGGATTCAGGATGGTAAGCCTTTTTCCTTAGGCCCAGGACCGGATGCAGAAGACACGATGAGCGTTCTGCTGCAGAGGTTGCAGAATAACGCAAAGCAAGATTCATCCACCGGGTGTGGTTTAAATAGCCTCCTGTAGTGCTTAGGTGTCTCCTTCCACAGCCACGCCTAAGTAAGAAAAGAGTTCCTGGTAAGAAAAGAGTTCCTGCCTTCCAGAAGAGTTCCAGTGTTCTGAATCTAGGGAGTGGCTCCAACCCCACCCAACAGGAAAAGTAGTTCCAAACAGAAGAGGATCAGAGGCTCAACTGGCAGGCAAGTAAGCAGCATGGTCTGCTGAAGGTAAGTCCACCCAAGCGTTATGAGCCCGGCGCTTCCAGTGCTGGGACTGGGCATATTTATGAGCCTGGTGCCACTGGCGCCAGGACTGGGTCCAAAAGGTCCCAATTGGGACTAGTTGGCACTCGGAACCTGGGTTATGGATCTGCTTCCAAGGGAGTTGGGAAAACCCTGACCTTTTGGAAGCAGAGATCATGACAGTACCCCCCCTCAAGGCCCCTCCCAAACCGGGCTTCTACGGGGGTTTTGGCTTGTCAGGAAATGTTCGGTGAAATCTTTTGATTAGGCGAGGAGCGTGGACATATTCAGCAGGTTCCCAGGATCTCTCTTGGGGGCCGTAGCCTTTCCAGTCAATTAGGTAGAATAGTTTAGATTTGGAGATCTTGGAGTCCAGAATGCTTTTGACTTCAAACTCGAGTTCTCCATCCACTAGGATAGGTTTTGGAGATTTGGTTAGTCGGGTTTGAGGTTGCACGGGTTTTAATAGAGAGACGTGGAAGACCGGATGTATCTTCATGTGCGGGGGCAAGTCCAACTTGACCGCTACTGGGTTTACTATGGTAGTGATGGAATAGGGACCAAGGTATCTTGGGTTGAATGTGCGTGGCCCTTTTAGAGATAGATATTTGGTGGATAACCAGACTTGATCCCCTACTTGATAGTGAGGGGCTTCCTTCCGATGTTGATCTGCTCCTTTCTTGTATTGTTCTTTAGCCCTTTGAAGGTGAGAAACAGCTTCCTTAAAGGCTTGGGTGATTGTAGAATGCAGGTAGTCTACTGCTGGTGTTTCAAGATCTTGGAGGGGATCCAACTCCGAGGTTCGAGGGTGACTGCCGTACAAAAGAAAAAACGGGGTTTTCCCAGTTCCCGAATGGACAGAGTTATTGTAGGCATACTCGGCTATCCAAAGGATATCTTTCCAAGTTTTTTCAGTTTGTTGCAGCATGCAGCGTAAATACTGTTCCAGAGTTTGATTGGTCCTCTCGGTTTGTCCGTCGGTCTGAGGGTGGTGACTGGTCGATAGTCTCACATCAATTTGAGCCGACCGACAGCAACTTCGCCAAAAATGAGAAATAAATTGACTACCTCGATCCGAAATTAGAACCGAAGGAAAACCGTGCAGTCGGACGATGTTTTCGAGAAATTCTCGGGCCAGAGTTGCTGCTGTTGGCAAGCCTTTGAGCGGAATGAAATGCGCCATCTTGGAGAATGAGTCCACGATTACTAGAATCGTATTGTATCCGGAGCATGGAGGTAGATCGGTGATGAAGTCCATAGAAAGCGTATGCCAAGGGCGAGGTGGGATGTCAATAGGGCGTAAGAGGCCTGCTGGTCTTTCCTTTTGACTCTTGTTTTGGGCGCATACTCCACAGGACATTATAAAGTCTCTGATATCTTTTTTCCAAGACGGCCACCAGAAGTAGCGCTTGATCTTTTCTGAGGTCTTGGCTATACCGGGATGACCTTCCATTAAAGAGTCGTGATAACAAGAGATTACTTTTTTCTGTAAATCTGTGCTGGGTAGGTATAATCGTTCTTGGAAATACAATAAGTTGTCCTTTACTGCAAAGTCCTTTCCCTGCAGATGCCAATTCTGTATGTCTGCTGGAGTTACAAGTTGCCTGGCTTTATCCTTAACTTCCTCTATGGATTCTGTGGCGATTACACCCAGAATTCTTTGTTCGGGAATGATTGGTACAGGTTTAGGGTTGACCAAGTGTTCTTCCACTCCCATCCGAGAAAGGGCATCGGCTTTACCGTTCTTTGTACCAGGTCGATAGGTAATTATGAAGTCAAACTCGGCAAAGAATAATGCCCAACGGAGTTGTCTAGAGGATTGGGCTTTTGCGGTCTTCAAATATTGCAGGTTTCGGTGATCCGTAATCACAGTAACGGTGTGTCGGGCCCCCAGCAGATAATGCCGCCAAGCCTTAAAGGCAGACTTGATAGCCAGAAGTTCCTTGTCAGTAATCGTGTAATTGATTTCAGGAGGCGAGAATTTGCGGGACCAAAATGCCACGGGATGCAACTGATTGGTTACCGGGTCCTTTTGTGATAGAACTGCCCCCATGGCAAGGCTTGAAGCATCAGTTTCCACGATGTAGGGGAGTTCGGGGCGAGGGTGTTTTAAGATTGGTGCAGAGATAAATTTAGTCTTCAAATCCTGGAAAGCTTGTTCCGCCTCGGTAGACCATTCAAAACGTTTGTTTTTCTTTAACAAGGCAGTGATGGGCTGGACTATTCGAGAGAATTCGGGGATAAACCTGCGGTAAAAGTTAGCGAAGCCTAACATGCTTTGCACACCTTTTACGGAGGATGGTGATGGCCATTTGAGAACTGCATCGACCTTCTTTGAATCCATACGCACTCCGCCAGGTGATAATATGAATCCCAAGAATTCAACTTCAGTCACGTTGAAAACACATTTTTCCAACTTAGCGAAAAGTTTGTGTTGACGCAATCTTTCGAGGACCATTTTCACGTGTTTCCGATGTTCAGATTCCGATGAAGAATAAACGAGGATGTCGTCAATGTAAACAACAACACATACATCTATGAGCTCTCTGAGGACATCGTTCATAAAATATTGAAAGGCGGCCGGGGCATTGCAAAGTCCGAAGGGCATGACCTGATATTCAAATAGCCCATACTTGGTGCGGAAGGCCGTCTTCCATTCATCGCCCTCTTTTACTCGTACCAAGTGGTAAGCTCCTCTAAGATCCAGCTTTGTATATATGCATGCTTTTCTGACTTGGTCCAGGAGTTCAGGGATCAAAGGTAACGGATATCTATTCTTAACGGTGATCTGGTTCAGGGAGCGATAATCGATACAAGTTCTAAGGTCTCCTTCCTTTTTTGGAACGAAGAACAAAGCTGAAGAAGCAGGGGACTTGGAAGGACGAATAAACCCATTTGCCAGGTATTGATCCAGGTATTGTCGAAGGTGAAGGTTCTCAGGCTCGGTGAGGGCATAAATTCTACTACAAGGAGGAGTAGATCCAGGTATCAGGTCTATCTGGCAGTCATAAGACCTATGAGGAGGTAGAGAGTTAGCCTGATCCTTCCGGAAAACATCTTGGTATTCTAGGTATTCGGGAGGTAACTGGGGAGTCTCTGAAGAAATTGCGGCCAGTGCAACACCAGGTGGAGGGTGACAAGTAGAGACACATTCTGGAAACTGGACCGTTCTTGCTTGCCAATCGATCAGAGGATTGTGTTTCTCTAACCAAGGTATTCCTAGAATAATCTGAAACTGAGGGGCCTTGATCACATCAAACACGATCTTCTCATGGTGTCCATCTTGACTTACTAGCGTCACCTCTTGAGTGGTATGCGTTACTGGCCCGGAGGCTATCTCCGTACCATCCACCGTAGTAATGACGTCCTTTACAGCCTTGGGACAAAGAGTTAGATTCATCCTCAAAACCATTTCATGATCCACATAATTGCCGATGGCACCGCTGTCGACGTAAGCTTCAATTGCATGTAATCGATCCGGATTATCAGGGCTAATGAGGACCATAGGTATCACGAAATGCGAGGTCACGGAACTGGTTTTCACGCTCGGCAAGAGGACCTCTATTCTTGTCGGGCGAGGTCGTTTCCCTGCTCAGAGTTTGTAACTTTGGTAACTGCAGCTCCTACTGCCTTCTTGGCAGGTTTCACCGGACAGTCTCGAAGAAAGTGCCCTGAGTTTCCGCAATATAGGCATAATTGCAACTGTTTCCTCCTTTCCCGCTCCCTTTGTGTTAGAGGACCTTTCAGACCCCCTATTTGCATGGGTTGCCCGGAGTCTACTTCTTTGGAAGGAGTTGGCGGTTTGGAAAATACTCGAGCATCAAACTTGGAACGATCGGCCTTCCTGTTCTGCAGCCTGTGATCTATTTGAACGACCAAGTCTATATAATCCGAACAGTCTTGTGGGGGATTCACTACTTGGGCTAAAACGTCTTTGAGCTCTCCACGTAGACCTCTATAAAACAGCGTAATCCTTTTGTCCTCAGGCCATTGAGTTTCCACTATTAGTCTATTGAAAGATGCAATATAAGCCAAAAGGTCTTGATTACCCTGTCGCAACGAAAGAAGCTCATTGTCCAAGGCCTGCCCCTGTGAATGTCTTGCGAACAGTTTTTCCATACTAAGCTGAAAGGCTTGAAAATCATGGAGAACCGGATCATCTTGATTAACTAGAGGGATCGACCAGTCTGCCGCATTGCCACTAAGGTACGAAAGTACAAAAGCTACTTTTGCTTGATCAGTTGGAAAGGCTGCTGGCCGGCATAAGAAGTGCAACCGGCACTGATTGATAAATACTGCAAACCTCTTTGGGTCACCAGAAAATCGTTCGGGCGGAGCCAGAGGTACGTTCCCAGGTAGGTTGATCTGCACTGGATTCATAGAGGATGTTGAAGGAAGATTTGCCCCTGATGCGGGTAACGGGGTCTGTCCGGCTTGTGACTGTAGCACTTGTCTAGCAAGATTGTCTGTTCTCTCCTTGGAAATAATTAGTTCCCTTCTTAGAGCATTCGTTTCCTGACGAGCTGCATGCACTTCTGCCCTTAGTTCCCCAAGTAACCGGGCTAGGGGGTCAGTATCCGAGGTTTCCATAGCGCCTGGGCGAGAGTTTTGCGGTAGGCTTTGCGTTCTGTAACGCTCACCTGATTCTCGCAGAGGCGCCGATCTTGACTGGGCGACTACCGTATCTTCAAAGGTGATGTGTAGCACCCGGTTGGCTCTTTGGGCTGGACCTCTGTGCACTGTATGCCTGACGTGTAGAGCAAGATGTCTTAGGTAAGTGAATGCCGAGCTCTCCATCTGCCTCGGGGCAGGGTGCTGTAACCAGTTTCTTCACTGGTTAGGTAGCGCAGGCCTCTTGACTTCAGAGGACTGCTGTCCGTCGTTTACTGCACGAACGGTAAGTTTCGAGTCATTCAAATGTCTTTAAAGTCTTTAGTAATGATGTCTCTTGTTTTGCAGGGTTCCGGCGATGGCGGATGACGGGCTGAAGTGAGTTGAAGATGGAGCCCGTGTGATGAATAGAAGCGCCTGGAAGCACGTAAGTAAGCGCTTGTTGCCTGCTTCACTATGCGCTCTAACTGTCTTTTTATTTTGCAGGTACGAGTTCGGAGCGGCTGCAGGGTGCCGGAATACCCACTGGATTAGATGTGGAAAGGAGTAATGGCACGTGAGTATTAAAGTTCCCAAATGTCTTTAAACGCACCTTGTTTTGTCTTTCAGATGCGGGATGCAGCGCCGAAGGCCTCCGGAGCGTGCGAAGAGTTGGTAAACTTTTGTCTTTCAGATGCCGGAATGCAGTGTGAAGACCTCCGGAGCGCACGAAGAGTAGGTAAGCCTTTGCCTTTCAGATGCCGGAATGCTAACCTGTTCTTTCTTGTCTTTATAGGTGTTGCTGAAGACTGGATTCAGGATGGTAAGCCTTTGCCTTTCAGATGCCGGAATGCTAACCTGTTCTTTCTTGTCTTTATAGGTGTTGCTGAAGACTGGATTCAGGATGGTAAGCCTTTTTCCTTAGGCCCAGGACCGGATGCAGAAGACACGATGAGCGTTCTGCTGCAGAGGTTGCAGAATAACGCAAAGCAAGATTCATCCACCGGGTGTGGTTTAAATAGCCTCCTGTAGTGCTTAGGTATCTCCTTCCACAGCCACGCCTAAGTAAGAAAAGAGTTCCTGGTAAGAAAAGAGTTCCTGCCTTCCAGAAGAGTTCCAGTGTTCTGAATCTAGGGAGTGGCTCCAGCCCCACCCAACAGGAAAAGTAGTTCCAAACAGAAGAGGATCAGAGGCTCAACTGGCAGGCAAGTAAGCAGCATGGTCTGCTGAAGGTAAGTCCACCCAAGCGTTATGAGCCCGGCGCTTCCAGTGCTGGGACTGGGCATATTTATGAGCCTGGTGCCACTGGCGCCAGGACTGGGTCCAAAAGGTCCCAATTGGGACTGGTTGGCACTCGGAACCTGGGTTATGGATCTGCTTCCAAGGGAGTTGGGAAACCCTGACCTTTTGGAAGCAGAGATCATGACATACGTTGGGACCGACGGAGCGGGCTGGTCTGGGTGGAGGAGCATGCAGAAGGTGTGTCCTCATGCTGGAGCTGTTGTGCAGGAAGTGCAGCCTCCAGAGCATCTGCTATCCGGCCAAGGACCTCACAGAGCCGGTTGGTGCTGTCCGTAATGACCTGGCCTAGTACCCTCAGTTCATCCCGCCACTCCTCCCTGGCCTGCCGATTGTCCTGCATGAAGTAATTGATCAGGCCTGTGAGCTGCTCAGCCCGCTCTGCATCAATGGCTGATGTTGTGGCCCTGCTGGGAATCAGGCTCACATTTGTTTCAGGCACTTCCGAAAGGGAAATGGCCACAGGACTGGCATGTCCCTGTGTTGCTCCTTGCCCAGTAAGCTTAGGTGTGTCACTCTCACCCGAGTCACTATAGGAGACCTGGGGGTTGGTTTGGGCATCAGGGGTGTGGACGACTTTATATGTGTCCTCCTCAGTCACTCCGCATATGGATATGGGGCTGCAGGCAACATCGAGGGGGGCCGTGGCTGCAACCTCCCCAGCCATACTCGACTCCTCAGAGCGCGGCGTAGGGCATGTGTCTGCCGCTAGTGCAGGGTGGGGTGGGGGTGGTGCACCCTCCACGGGCCTTGCTGGAGCCGGTGGTGTGCCTCCAGGTGTTCTCTTGCTTGCAGATAGACGGCGGCCCCTGCCTTGGCCCCTGGAGGTGCTAGGCCGGTTGCTTGCCTGCTCTTCGCTGTCATGCTCGCTGCCTGTGGGGGTGGAAGAGAGGGACGGCATGAGTGATGATTTGAGAGCCAGCATTTGGACATGGCTACAATATCACAATCAGATATTAGTGGGTTATCGGCATTTGGTTGGAGAACGGCACATAACTCTATGCTTGGGTGGTAAATGCATGCATATGTCTGTGTCACTCATGTTGGCCGGGTACTGTGCTGGCTCACATGCACACTGTTTCCATCCACTGCCCTGTGTGCCTCACGGAATGGGCCACTTTGTGTGGTATGTGTCATATAGGTTACGGCCTCGCACCTGGCACTAGCCTGGGTCTCACTTGTTTCGGCATGATTTAAAGGGGGGGTGGCCGACCAAGCTGTGACACCTTGGCCAGACCTTAGCAGTGACTTTCAAAACATTGCCGTTGGCAGTATTGACTTTGGACACTCATCTCCATCAGCGGATGACGTTGCCCCACACTCCATTTCTCCAACCCCTTCGATGGCTTCGGGGCCTATCATGGCCGCACATGTCTCCTCCCACAGCATTAATTTCATGGGCGAACCTGGGCCTCCTCCTGTCTCCAGGGCCTGGCTTCTATTAGCAGAGAGGATGCTCCGCAGCCTCAGCCGCAGGTCGTCCCACCTTTTTCTGCAATCCTTTGTGGTGCGGGGGGTGTTGCCCACAGCGCTCACCTTCTGCGCCACTAGAGCCCAGATCTCTTTTTTTTTTAATCACCGCCACCCTCTGCATGTCATTGCTGAAAACAGTGTCAGCATGCTCGTGGAGGGTATTCACCAGCAGTTGGAGTTCATCAGGGCTGAACCGCTCCTTTCGGAGGCGGGCAGCTCCCTTTTTTGGCGCTTTGGGCATTCCTCCTTGATGATGGTATCTTCCCGGTATGTCAAAAGTGTGCCAGGGTTCCTGTCTGGGGAGGATGGCAATGGATTGTGTTTTTAAAGATGGCCGCCATGCTCCTTCCAGTTCCTGCGCGATGACGCTGTTTCCGGTTGCACATTTTAACGGTGACCGTAAATAACGATGACTTCTATTTACAGTCACCGCTAATGCTGCATTGCTATAAGGCGGTAGTGTTCGCTACGGTGCGGGTCATGCCGCTAGAGGGTTTTACAGCGTTTTTGCGGCATGCCGCTAGGGTCTTTACCGGCATGGCGCAAAGCTTGTGCCCGCAAACTCGCAATAGTGCGCATTTAGCAGTCTATTGCCAGCTCAGACATGCTATTTGCGCCATGCCGGTAATGGACGGAACTTACCTCCTATCTCGGAATGAGGGCCATGGTGTTTGTTGGCACTGTGCACCACTCTGTGAATTAGGGTATTTGTTGGCATTTTGCCCCACTCTCTGAATCAGGGTGTCTGTTGGCACTTTGCACCGCTCTCTGAATCAGGGTGTTTGTTGGAATTTTGCACCGCTCTCTGAATCAGGGTGTTTGTTGGCACTTTGCAACGCTCTCTGAATCTGGGGGCCTCATTACACGGACAGCGGTAACCATGGCGCTATTAGCGCCATGGTTGCCGCCGATATTTTATCGAGTCTGCCTTGGTGAATGGGGGAATTACACCCCATTCCAAGGTTGGCGGGGCGGTAATTCCCCATTCACCAAGGCCCTTCCCCATTCCCATTTGAGCCCCGATAGGGCTCAATGGGAATGGGGACGGAGCAAATAACGGTACCGCTATTAGCGGTACCGTTCTTTGCCCTGAAGTCCCTCAGAGGGGTCCCTTCCTTAACGTGTCGTCTGGGCACACGTTAAGGACGGGACCCGCTGAGGGACATCTTAGTATGGCGCTAAGGGATTACCAGCACTGGTGCCCTTACCGGTGCCGGTAATCCCTTAGCGCCATCTGTGTAATGAGGCTCTGGGTGTTTGTTGGCAATTTGCACTGCTCTCTGAATCAGGGTGTTTGATGGCACTTTTCACCGCTGTCTGAATCTGGGTGTTTGTTGGCACTTTGCACCGCTCTCTGAATCAGGGGGCTTCATTCCGAGGTGGGCGGTAAGGGATTACCGGCACCGGTAAGGACACTGGTGCCGGTAATTCCTTACCACCCTATTCCGAGGTCCCTTAGCAGGTCCCTTCCTCAATGCCTGGTTTTACCAGGCGTTATGGAAGGGGCCCGTTAAATTACTTCAGAGCTAATAACGGGCCCGCTAATAACGGGCCCGTTATTAGCTCCATCCCTATTCCCATTGAGCCCTTTGGGGGCTCGAATGGGAATGGGCAATGGTTCCCGGAATGGGGACTTACCGGGTCCTCCAAGGTCGTATTGACCCTGTAAGTCCCTATTCCGGGAACACGGACCCAGAATGCGGTAAGGGGGTAGCCATGGCGCTAATAGTGCCATGGCTACCTCCTACCTTGTAATGAGGCCCAGGGTGTTTGTTGGCATTTTGCATCGCTCTCTGAATCAGGGGGCCTCATTACATGGTAGGCGGTAAGGGTTTATCGGTACCGGTAAGGGCACCGGTTCTGGTAAACCCATACCGCCTTACTACGAGGTCCCTTTGCAGGATCCGACCTTAACGGCTGGTTTTACCAGCCATTAAGGAACGGGCCCGCAAAGGGACCTTGGTGCTAATTACGGTACCGCAATTTGCGGTACCATAATTAGCACCTTCCCCATTCCCATTGAGCCCTATGGGGGCAAAAATGGGAATGGAAAAGTGCCTTGGTGAATGGGGAATTACCGCCCCCGCTCACCTTGGAGTAGGGCGGTAATTCCGCCATCCACCAAGGTGGACACGGTAAAATACCGGCAGCAACCATGGCGCTAATAGCTACCCCCTACCGCTGCCGGAGTCCGGGTTCCTGGAATAGGGATTCACCGGTCTATTCCGACCCTTGCAGGACCGGTAAGTCCCCATTTCAAATACCATTCCCCATTCCCATTTGAGCCCCCATAGGGCTCAATGGGAATGGGGAAGGAGCTAATAATGGTACCGCAATTTGCAGTACCGTTATTAGCTCTGAGGTCCCTCAGCGGGAACCGTCCATAACGTCTGGGCAGACCACACGTTAAGGACGGGACCCGCTGAGGGACCTTGTAGTAGGGCGGTAGGTGATTACTGGCACCGGTGCCCTTACCGGTGCCGGTAATACGCTACCGCCTACCGTGTAATGAGGCCCAGGGTGTTTTTTGGCGCTTTGCACCGCTCTCTGAATCAGGGAGTTTGTTGGCACTTTGCACCGCTCTCTGAATCAGGGGGCCTCATTACACGGATGGCGGTAAGGGTTTACCGGTACCAGTAAGGGTAACAGTGCCGGTAAACCCTTACCGCCTTACTACGAGGTCCCTTTGTGGGACCCTACCTTAACAGCTGGTTTTACCAGCCGTTAAGGACGGGACCCGCAAAGGGATCTTGGAGGTAATTACGGTACCGCAATTTGCAGTACTGTAATTACCACCTTCCCCATTCCCATTGAGCCCTATGGGGGCAAAAATGGGAATGGGGAAGTGCCATGGTGAATGGGGAATTACTGCCCCCACACACCTTGGAATAGGGCGGTAATTCCGCCATTCACCATGGCGGACTCAGTAAAATACCGGTGGCAACCATGGCGCTAACAGCACCATGGTTACCGCCGTCCGTGTAATGAGGCCCAGGGTGTTTATTGGTACTTTGCACCGCTCTCTGAATCAGGTTGTGTGTTGGCATTTTGCACCACTCTCTGAATCAGGGTGTCTGTTGGCACTTTGCAGCGCTCTCTGAATCAGGGTGCCTGTTGGCACTTTGCACCACTCTCTGAATCAGGGTTTTTTTTGGCACTTTGCACCGCTCTCTGAATCAGGGTGTGTGTTGGCATTTCGCACCGTTCTCTGAATCTGGGTGTTTGTTGGCACTTTGCACCGCTCTATGAATCAGGGTGTGTGTTGGCATTTGGCACCGCTCTCTGAATCAGGGTGACTGTTGGCACTTTGCACCGCTCTCTGAATCAGGGTGTCTGTTTGCATTTTGCACCGCTCTCTGAATCAGGGGGCCTCATTACCCGGTAGGCGGTGAGCCATGGCGCTATTAGCGCCATGGCTCATGCCGGTAAAATACCAGCACCGCCTTGGCGGAAAGGGGATTTACCGCCCCATTCCAAGGTTGGAGGGGCGGTAAATCCCCTTTCCGCCATTGCCTTTCCCCATTCCCATTTCTGCCCCACAGGGCTCTATGGGAACGGGGAAGGCGCTAATTACGGCACCGCAATTTTGCGGTGCCGTAATTAGCTCCGAGGTCCCTTAGCAGGTTGGATTTTAACGCCTGCTAAAAGCAGGCATTAAATCCCCCAACCCGCAAAGGGACCTCGTAGTAAGGCGGTAGGGATTTACCGGTACCAGTATTTTACCGGTACCAGTAAATCCCTACCGCCATCCGTGTAATGAGGCCCAGGGTGTTTGTTGGCACTTTGCACCGCTCTCTGAATCAGGGTGTTTTTTGGCACTTTGCACCACTCTCTGCATCAGGGAGTTTGTTGGCACTTTGCACCACTCTCTGAATCAGGGGGCCTCATTACACGGATGGCAGTAAGGGTTTACCAGTACCGGTAAGGGTAACAGTGCCGGTAAACCCTTACCGCCTTACTACGAGGTCCCTTTGTGGGACCCTACCTTAACAGCTGGTTTTACCAGCCGTTTAGGACGGGACGGGACCCGCAAAGGGATCTTGGAGGTAATTACGGTACCGCAATTTGCAGTACTGTAATTACCACCTTCCCTATTCCCATTGAGCCCTATGGGGGCAAAAATGGGAATGGGGAAGTGCCATGGTGAATGGGGAATTACTGCCCCATACACCTTGGAATAGGGCGGTAATTCAGTAAAATACCGGTGGCAACCATGGCGCTAACAGCGCCATGGTTACCACCGTCCGTGTAATGAGGCCCAGGGTGTTTATTGGTACTTTGCACCACTCCCTGAATCAGGTTGTGTGTTGGCATTTTGCACCACTCTCTGAATCAGGGTGTCTGTTGGCACTTTGCACCGCTCTCTGAATCAGGGTGTCTGTTGGCACTTTGCACCACTCTCTGAATCAGTTTTTTTTGGCACTTTGCACCACTCTCTGAATCAGGGTGTGTGTTGGCATTTCGCACCGTTCTCTGAATCAGGGTGTTTGTTGGCACTTTGCACCGCTCTCTGAATCAGGGTGTGTGTTGGCATTTTGCACCGCTCTCTGAATCAGGGTGACTGGTGGCACTTTGCACCGCTCTCTGAATCAGGGTGTGTGTTTGCATTTTGCACCGCTCTCTGAATCAGGGTGTTTGTTAGCACTTTGCACCGCTCTCTGAATCAGGTGTTTTTTGGCACTTTGCACCACTCTCTGCATCAGGGTGTTTGTTGGCACTTTGCACTGCTCTCTGAATCAGGGTGTTTTGATGGCATTTTGCACCGTTCTCTGAATCAAGGGGCCTCATTACATGGTAGGAGGTAACCATGCCGCTATTAGCGGCATGACTATTCCCTTACCGCATACAGGGTCCGGGTAAGCGGTATGGGGACTTACCAGGTCATTCCGACCCTGGAGGACCCGGTAAGTCCCCATGCCAAATACCATTCCCCATTCCCATTCGAGCCCCCGTAGGGCTCAATGGGAATGGGGAAGGAGATAATAACGGTACCGCAATTTGCGGTACCGTTATTAGCTCTGAAGTCCCTTAGCGGGTCCCGTCCTTAACACCTGGTCACACCAGGTGTTAATGACGGGACCCGCTGAGGGACCTCGTAGTAGGGCGCTAAGGGATTACCAGCACTGGTGCCCTTACCGGTGCCGGTAATCCCTTAGCGCCTACTGTGTAATGAGGCCCAGGGTGTTTGCTGGCACTTGGCACCACTCTCTGAATCAGGCGGCCTCATTACACGGTAGGCGCTAAGGGATTACCGGTAAGGTCACCGGTGCCGTTAATCCCTTAGCGCCCTACTACGAGGTCCCTCTGCGGGTTCCGTCCTTAATGCCTGGTCTGACCAGGCGTTAAGGACGGGAGCCGCTAAGGGACATCAGAGCTGATAACGGTACAGCAAATTGCGGTACCGTTATTAGCTCCTTCCCAATTCCCATTGAGCCTTATGGGGTTCAAATGGGAATGGGAAATGGTATTTGGAATGGGGACTTACCGGGTCCTCCAGGGTCGGAATGACCCGGTACGTCCCCATACCACCTACCCGAACCCAGTATGCGGTAAGGGAGTGGCCATGCCGTTAATAGCGGCATGGTTACCTCCTACTGTGTAATGAGGCCCAGGGTGTTTGTTGGCACTTTGCACCGCTCTCTGAATCAGGGTGTCTGTTGGCACTTTGCACTGCTCTGTGAATCAGGGTGTTTTGATGGCACTTTGCACAGCTTTCTGAATCAGGGGCCCTCATTACACGGACGGCGGTAACCATGGCGCTATTAGTGCCATGGTTCCCGCCGGTATTTTACCGAGTCCGCCATGGTGAATGGCGGAATTGCCACCCTATTTCAAGGTGTGTGGGGGCGGTAATTCCCCAATCACCATGGCCCTTCCCTATTCCCATTTTAGCCCCCATAGGGCTCAATGGGAATGGGGAAGGCGGTAATTATGGTACCGCAAATTGCGGTACCGTAATTACCTCCAAGGTCCCTTTGCGGCTCCCATCCTTAACAGCTGGTAAAACCAGCCGTTAAGGTAGGGTCCCACAAAGGGACCTCGTAGTAAGGCGGTAAGGGTTTACCGGCACTGGTACCCTTAGCGGTACAGGTAAACCCTTACACCGTCCGTGTAATGAGGCTCAGGGGGCCTCATTACACGGACGGCGGTAAGGGTTAATGGTCACCGTTAATGGTACCGGTGACCGTTAACCCTTACCGCCTTACTACGAGGTCCCTTTGCGGGTTGGAGACTTTAACGCCTGCTTTTTGCAGGCGTTAAAAACCAACCCGCAAAGGGACCAGGGAGCTAATTACGGTACCGCAATTTGCAGTGCCATAATTAGCACCTTCCCCATTCCCATTATGCCCTATGGGGCAAAAATGGGAATGGGGAAGGGCAATGGGGGAAGGGGGAATTACCGCCCCACCAACCTTGGAATAGGGCGGTAATTCCCCTTTCCTCCAAGGCGGTGCCGGTATTTTACTGGCATGTACCAAGGTGCTAATAGCACCTTGGTCCACCGCCATCCATGTAATGAGGCCCAGGGTGTTTTGATGGCATTTTGCACCATTCTCTGAATCAGGGTTTTTGTTGGCACTTTGCACTGCTCTGGGAATCAGGGGGCCTCATTACGAGGTTGGAGTTAACCATGGCGCTATTAGCATCATGGCTGCCTCCAAAACCTTACCGACTCCGCCTTGGTGAATGGAGCAATTACCAGTCCATTCTAAGGTTGGCGGGACCGGTAATTCCCCATTCACCAGGGCCCTTCCCCATTCCCATTTGAGCCCCCATAGGGCTCAATGGGAATGAGGAAGTCGCTAATAATGTTACCGCAAATTGCGGTACCGTTATTAGCTCTAAAGTCCCTTTGCTGGTCCTGTACTGAAAAAACGCCTGAAAAACCAGGCGTTAAGGGAGGACCCGCAAAGGGAACTCGTAGTAGGGCGGTAAGGGATTACCGGCACCAGTGCCCTTACCGGAGCCGGTAATCCCTTACTGCCCACCTCGTAATGAGCCCCAGGGTGTTTGTGGCACTTTGCACCGCTCTCTAAATCAGGGTGTTTGTTGACACTTTGCACCACTCTCTGAATCAGGGTGTTTTGATGGCAGTGCAATGTTACTTTGCACCACGCTAAAGGATCCATGAATCAGAACCCAATGGGCCTCATTACACGGTAGGCAATGGACCAAGGTGCTATTAGCACCTTGGTCCATGCCGGTAAAATACCGCCACCGCCTTGGAGGAAAGGGGAATTACCGCCCTATTCCAAGGTTGGCGGGCGGTAATTCCCCCTTCCCCCATTGCCCTTCCCCATTCCCATTTTTGCCCCATAGGGCATAATGGGAATGGGGAAGGTGCTAATTACGGTACCGCAAATTGCGGTACCGTAATTAGCACCCGGGTCCCTTTGCGGGTTGGTTTTTAACGCCTGCTAAAAAGCAGGCGTTAAAGTACCAACCTGCAAAGGGACCTCGTAGTAAGGCGGTAAGGGTTAATGGTCACCGGTACCATTACCGGTGACCGTTAACCCTTACCGCCTTCCGTGTAATGAGGCCCAATGTGTGCAGACTCTGCACACGCAACCTTGCAGGAATATGCATTGCAGAATCAACAAAAATCTAGGGTAAAAGAAATATATATTGGGAGTCAATATTACTACCTGTGCGCCACACAAATCATCCAAAGCGTGAAATAAAAAAAACATCTCCCCGAAGAAGCTGGGCCTCATTCCGAGATCGGAGGCAGCCATGGTGCTAATAGCGCCATGGCTGCCTCCAATAACGGTACCGAGTCCGCCCTCATTCAATGGGGATTTACCGGTCTAGTCGGACCTTTGTGGGACTAGTAAGACCCCATTGAAAATACCGTTCCCCATTCCCATTTGAGCCCCCATTGGGCTCAATGGGAATGGGGAATGTGTAAATAACGGTACGGCAATTTGCCGTAGCGTTATTTGCTCCCTGGACCCTTTGTGGCTCCCGCTAAGGCCGCCTGGTAAAAGCCGGCGGCCTTAGCGGGACCCGCAAGGGGACCTCGGAATAGGGTGCAAAGGGATTACCGGCGCCGGTGTCCTTACCGGTGCCCGGTATCCCTTTGCGTCCACCTCGGAATGAGGCCTGCTGTGTTGACAGTGAAACACATCTTGGGGTTGTTTTGTTTTCATGAAAAAAGACAGAAATTAAAATATGAAGGAAACGTTTGATGATGCTTTTTGAAAACAATCAATTCAAAAGAAGCAATTTCATGGGAAGTTAATAAAACGAATGCAAAAGAAGACAGAGATGTATAGTGAGTAATTCATAACATAAACGAAAAAACAAATTACGTGGAAGAATTCCCATGAACATCATCTAAATGAATCATGTAGTAACATAAAACACGCAGAAAAGCGACGCCATTTTGAATAAACAGTGAAGATGGAGCTTCTTTCTCAGCGCGGTTATCTGTTGTGATTATTTTTACCATAATCCATTATCTCGTGACAGAACCATTTCATAACTGGGTGCTCAGGTTTTCGTTTTCCAGGCAGTGCATCTGAGCAGAGAGGCGTTCACAAAATATACTCAGGAAACTAGAATGTGCACTTTTTCACAAGATCGAATCAAAGTGTAATTGAAAAGGGCTCAGCCTTTTGGACATTGGTGGCGCTCACAAGAGTTGCAAGGATTAATACATTGGGCCTCATTACACGGACAGCGGTAAGGGTTTACCGGTACCGGTAAGGGTACCACTGCCGGTAAACCCTTACCGCCTTACTGCAAGGTCCCTTTGTGGGACCCTACCTTAACGGCTGGTTTTACCAGCCGTTAAGGATGGGACCCGCAAAGGGACCTAGGAGGTAATTACGGTACCGTAATTTGCGGTACCGTAATTACCGCCTTCCCCATTCCCATTTAGCCCTATGGGGGCAAAAATGGGGAAGGGCCTGGTGAATGGGGAATTACCGCCCCCACACACCTTGGAATAGGGCGGTAATTCACCATGGTTACCACTGTCTGTGTAATGAGGCCCATTGATTCTTTGTTTGGTTCTGATCTACAGGGATGCTGCAAACGGGGGTTTACTGCTCAGAGGCTGACCTGGGCTAAGAAAAATCAAATATACAAAAAATACCCAAGATTGCGCTTCTCTGTTGGTTTAAACAAAGGATACAAAGATTAGATTTTAATGTGTGACGTGAGTTACTTCTTGGTCAATGCATGACATAAAGTACTTGTATTGTTTCAACAAAAAAATTGAAAGAAGTGTAGTTGTATTCACTCAAACAATAAGAATTGGGTATAATAAAGTCTCTTGTCCTCCAAAAAAATTTCTGATGCTGTTTAGTTAGAAAGTTGTTATTGAATGAGTCTTTAGATCTGTTGATACCTAAAGTTCCTTATTCCTTCTTGTTATTAAGTGGGTCTTTAGATCTTATTGGTGCTCAGAGCTCCTTATTTTCTCTTGGTCAATATATGACATAAAGTACTTGTTTGTTTAAAAAAAAAAGAAAAAGCTTACCAAGGGCCAACGGCGCACGGCAGGTGTGGCTTATTTTGTTCGTGGGACGAAGTCATGCCGGAGGATTAGGGGCACCGCCAGCGCCTGTATGTATCCTTTGTTGAGCAGGCAGCTCGAACTTGCAAGCAGTGGAAAAAGCACACGCGTGGCTGCTGAGTCGGTTGTTCGCTTTTCATGAGAGGGCACATTGCACTTGCAGCGGTAGAGGGAAGACACGCGCGGCTGCTATGGGCTACACAAGATTATGTGCGGGAATGCTTGCGAGCTTCCCGGACGAAAGATAAGTGTTTTGAACTTCCATGTTATGCGGGCAAAACGCTGGTGATATGTTCATTGTATTTTTGCATTGTGAGAGGGCAATAACGTTTGCTGGGCATTTCATGTGGACTCAGAATTCATAGGTTACACGCAAAATTGCCCAGATAGGGAAATGTATCTCTCTCGCCACTTGGTTTCAGAGTATTAGTGCTTCTACACGTGAGGCACTCACTGGGAGCAACCACCTGTTTCACTCGAGTATCATTGAGGTTAACTAGAGTACTCAGAGTGTGGCAAGAAACAGTCCAGGGGCTGTGTCTGTCCTATGTCTAGGACGCTTTATGTTTATTGTTTGTAGGTGTTGCTAATGCTTGCCCATAGGGCCATGTGTTATGTTCTTCATGTTGGGAACACATCCCATGTGTATGTTTTATTCTACTTGCTTATATGCAATCTATTCCATTGTATGACAACCTGTGCCCGTATCAAGGGGTACTAGGGGTATCAGTGATCAAGGAAGGTACATCAGGGCCTGTATAAAGGGGTATTACTGTTGTGCTTGAGTTGGTGTTTAGGGTCTATGGTAGGTTTCAAGGTATTAGAAGGTATATGGTTTTTGCCTGTTACCTCCCCGGTCCTATCCAAACTAGGTATTCCCTAAACCTCTCTCCGGTGTTCCTACATTCCCCTCCCCATCCACAACCTCTCCCTAACCCTCTTCCCCCCACTGGCTGCCACGTGGCTTCTGTGGTTCGGGGGAGAGTGTTGACACACCTTCCCCCATTATTGTGTACTTGGTTGTTGACATAATAAGCCATCCCCAGATTGGGTTACTTATAACCACCCAAGCCAAATGGAAGCGACTACTCCCGCTTTGGCTGATGTGCTAAAGGCGCTTCAAGATATTCAGGTCGAGATAGTACAAGCAAAACAGGAATCTGATAATTTAAAGACACAAGTACATGGTTTGGTAGCTCAGAGGACCCCGTTGGAAGGGGCTAGTGCAATGGGAGGTTCCACGAGTCAGAATCCCACAGTAATTGTTCAGCCTTCTAGTAGTGTCCCATTGGCAGCGCCAGAATGCTTTTCAGTGGATCCTCGGAAATACATAACATTTCTTACCCAATGCCGGCTTCATTTTTGTGTAAACCTATTGTGTTCAAAACTATTCAGGCCAGGACGGCTTTTGTAATTTCCTATTTGACAGGAGATGCAGCTGCATGGGCCATGCCGCTGGTACAGAAAGATGATCCTTTATTATACAATTGGGATGGTTTTCTAGGGGAATTTGGCAGATTATTTGACTGCCGAGAGGTGTCATTAGCACAAGAGAAGGAGCTGTTGGGATTAAGACAGGGAGGCCATGGATTTGGTAACATATGCAACACATTTGAAAGATGCTATTGCTCAAGTGGAGCTGCAACCAAGAACCTGCACGGCCATGATTGATTTAGCCTTAAGGTTGGATCATCGTATGAAGGAGCAGAAGGGAGATAAAAAGAGACCAGAAGCAGTGCCTTTTGTGCGTTTAGACAGGAGTAGAGGAGGACGGACAAGTGAAGAGGAGCCCATGCAAATTGGTTATGTACGGAGACCGTTGTCAGCAGCAGAGATGGAACAGCGTAAGATTAATAAATTATGTCTCTATTTTGGACAAGTAGGACATTTTATACGTACCAGTCCCAATACACCGCAGAAAAGTGTGGGAGGTGAGAGGAGTATGAAGGAGGTGGGAAAAGAGATGGGCCGGCCTTAGGGAGAACACAGGTGCCAGGCCCGATGGATGTAGGGTTCCCCAGATAGGTTGCAAATACAGTAGGCGTAAAACGTCTCACTTATACATTTTGGTGATGTTATGTTTTGCTTTAACTAAGCAGGAGGTTATGGCGATGGTGGATTCAGGGGCTACAGGCAATTTTGTGGACATTACCTTGGCTGCGCAGTTAGGATTACCTTTGTTGGACAAAACCAAGGTGGAAGGCGTTAAATCGGTGGATGGTTCAGCTTTGGTATCAGGACACATACGAAAGTAGACAGAAAAATTGGACATGATTTGTGTACATGGTCATAAAGAGGAAATCACATTTGATTTAATAGCAGCACCTCAATTTGGATTGATTTTGGGAATGCCCTGGTTAGTTCTTCACAATCCGAGAATTGATTGGGAAAGGCAAGCAGTGAGGTTTGATGAGCAGAGGTGTCAGGAACACATTTTTCTGGAAGTAGGACCAGCAACATTGTTAGTTGAACAGAGGCCAGTAGACCAGATTGTGGGAGCAGTGATAGAAGGAATTCCTTCACAGTACTTGGAATTTAGTGAAGTTTTTGTCAAGAGAATTGCTGAGCAATTACCCCAGCATAGACCTTATGATTGTGTTATTGACTTGGAGGAAGGTGCAAAATTGCCTTGCAGTAGAATTTATGCTCTCACAGAAAAGGAAAATCAGTATCTGCGGGAATATTTAGATGAGATGTTGGCTAAGGGTTCTATTAGACATTCCACATCCCCAGTCTCCTCACCTTTATTTTTTGTTCCCGAGAAAGAAGGAACCTTACGCACATGCATTGACTATCATGCATTAAATAAGGTAACCATAAAGAACAGATTTCTGTTGCCCTTGATTTCAGTTCTTTTAGATCAAGTGAGGGCTGCCAAGGTTTATACCAAGTTGGATTTAAGGGGCGCTTACCATCGGATACGCGTACAAGAGGGGGATGAGTGGAAAACAGCTTTTAGAACTAAGTTTGGTTTGTTTGAATATCTTGTAATGCCTTTTGGTTTATGTAATGCTCCAGCAGCCTTTTAGTTTTTTATGCAAGAAGTATTGCATGAATTCATTGATATTTTTGTCATTTTTTATATTGATGATATTTTGATTTATTCAGAATCTCCAGAGCAGCATGTAAAACATTTGCGGACTGTGTTGAAACGGTTACAGGATTGTCAATTGTGTGTCAAATTGGAGAAATGTGCCTTCCATGTGACACAGGTGGAGTTTTTGGGATTTATATTGACTGATACAGGAATTGTGATGGATCCCTAGAAAGTACAGGCGGTTAGGGACTGGCCTTCTCCACAATGCATAAAAGACATACAATCTTTTCTAGGGTTTGCCAACTTTTATAGACAATTTATCAGCAATTTCTCTAAGATTGTCACTCCAATCACGCATCTATTAAAGAAGGCGGTGAGGTTTACTTGGAGTTCTGAAGCAGAGAAAGCCTTTCAAGAGTTGAAGGTAGCCTTGACTACTGCCCCCGTGCTGCATCATCTCGACACAGAGAGGGCATTTCAGGTTGAAACAGATGCACGTAATGTGGCGATTGGAGCCATTCTGTCGCAGAAAGATGAGAAGGGAGTATGGCATCCTGTAGCTTTTTATTCCAGAAAACTGTCAGGGTGTGAGCAGAATTACTCCATCACTGATAAAGAGTTGTTGCCGATTCGGTCCGCATTCCTTGAGTGACAGCACTACTTACTGGGAGCAAGGCATCAGGTGGTGGTGGTAACTGATCACAAGAATTTGCAATATTTTAAAATGGCCCAAACCCTCAGTCCTAGACAACTAGGATGGTCTCAGTACTTCAATGAATTTGATTTTGTGGTTACTTTTAGGCCAGGTAGTAAGAACAGAAAGGCAGATGCTCTCTCCAGGCAACAAAACTTGGAAAATTCAGTAGGTGAAGTGAAGACCATCATCTCGCCAGACAAAATTGTTGGGGCCATTACGAAACAAGTCATTGAACTGGTCAAGTAAGCTTTAACATCACAACAATTGCTAGAGTGGCGAAACAGCCATCCGGCACGAACAATACGAGAAGGGCTGCTGTACCATCAGAATCGTTTATATTTACCAAATAAAAAGTTACAAGACAAGGCTTTATACAAGTGTCATAAGTCTCCCTTAGCAGGACACGCAGGTCTGAGAAAAATGCAGCTTACGTTGGAAAAATATTTAGTGTGGCCCACATTAAGACAGGATATGGAGAGATATGTGGAATTATGTGAGAATTGTGCACGTAACAAGGCAGAGCATGTTAAGAAAAGAGGCTTACTGCAACCATTACCAACTCCTGAGAAAGCATAGACACACATTTCTATGGATTTTATCACGGATCTGTCCCCCGATAATCAATGTGATACCATTTGGCTGGTGGTGGATTTTCTGTCAAAACAAGCCCACTTTATTCCTTGTGAGGGGATAACTAGGGCAGGTAAATTGGCCGAGTTATTTTTACAACATGTGGTAAGGCTGCATGGGTTGCCAAAGTGTATTGTCTCAGATAGGGGTTCGCAATTGACCTCCAGATTTTGACGTGCCTTTTGTCAAATGCTGGGAATCAACTGAGCTCTTTCCACCAGTTATCATCCTCAGACAGACGGACAGACTGAAAAAGTGAACCAAACACTTGAGCAATATTTACGAGGTTATTTGGGTGATGGCAGGGATTCTTGGGTGCAAGCTTTATGGTTGGCAGAATTTACTTATAACAACACATACCACACTTCCTTGGGAATGGCTCCTAATGAATGTTTGTATGGTCATGAAAAGAATATGATATCAGAACATTTGCCAGAAATGGAACACATACCAGTATTGCAGGGGTGCAAACAGTTGGTTCTCGAGATTGGGCAGAAGGCACGAGCAAATCTGGAGAGAGCCAAGAGACAGTACAAGAACCAAGCTGATAAGCATCACCAGGAAGGTCCTAAATATAAAGTGGGGGACAGGGTTTGGTTGTCTACTCGAAATATGTCTTTGGTTGGTTCACGAAAATTTCTACCTCGGTTCATTGGTCCCGATAAGATTATTAAAATGTATTTCTGCAACTGCTATGAAATTGCGTTTGCCTAAATCGTTACCTATACACCCAGTGTTCCATGTATCTTTACTTAAACCCACAGCTCCGGGAATGACTACTAAGATGCCTCTGGTGATCCTGGAGGAAGGTCAGGAGGAATATGAAGTTCAACGCATTCTGGATGTAAAGAAAAGGAATCATCACTTCTGGTATCTGATTCAATGGAAGGAGTATGGTCTGGCTACACAAGATTACGTGCGGGAATGCTTGCGAGCTTCCCGGATGAAAGATAAGTGTTTTGAACTTCCATGTTATGCGGGCAAAACGCTGGTGATATGTTCATTGTATTTTTGCATTGTGAGAGGGCAATAACGTTTGCTGGGCATTTCATCTGGACTCAGAATTCATAGGTTACACGCAAAATTGCCCAGATAGGGAAATGTATCTCTCTCGCCACTTGGTTTCAGAGTATTAGTGCTTCTACACGTGAGGCGCTCACTGGGAGCAACCACATGTTTCACTCGAGTATCAGTGAGGTTAACTAGAGTACTCAGAGTGTGGCAAGAAACAGTCCAGGGGCTGTGTCTGTCCTATGTCTAGGACGCTTTATGTTTCATGTTTTGTAAGTGTTGCTAATGCTTGCCCATAGGGCCATGTGTTATGTTCTTCATGTTGGGAACACATCCCATGTGTATGTTTTATTCTACTTGCTTATATGCAGTCTATTCCATTGTATGACAACCTGTGCCCGTATCAAGGGGTACTAGGGGTATCAGTGATCAAGGAAGGTACATCAGGGCCTGTATCAAGGGGTATTACTGTTGTGCTTGAGTTGGTGTTTAGGGTCTATGGTAGGTTTCAAGGTATTAGAAGGTATAGGGTTTTTGCCTGTTACCTCCCCGGTCCTATCCAAACTAGGTATTCCCTAAACCTCTCTCCGGTGTTCCTACATTCCCCTCCCCATCCACAACCTCTCCCTAACCCTCTTCCCCCCACTGGCTGCCACGTGGCTTCTGTGGTTCGGGGGAGAGTGTTGACACACCTTCCCCCATTATTGTGTACTTGGTTGTTGACATAATAAGCCATCCCCAGATTGGGTTACTTATAACCACCCAAGCCAAATGGAAGCGACTACTCCCGCTTTGGCTGATGTGCTAAAGGCGCTTCAAGATATTCAGGTCGAGATAGTACAAGCAAAACAGGAATCTGATAATTTAAAGACACAAGTAGATGGTTTGGTAGCTCAGAGGACCCCGTTGGAAGGGACTAGTGCAATGGGAGGTTCCACGAGTCAGAATCCCACAGTAATTGTTCAGCCTTCTAGTAGTGTTCCATTGGCAGCGCCAGAATGCTTTTCAGTGGATCCTCGGAAATACATAACATTTCTTACCCAATGCCGGCTTCATTTTTGTGTAAACCTACTGTGTTCAAAACTATTCAGGCCAGGACGGCTTTTGTAATTTCCTATTTGACAGGAGATGCAGCTGCACGGGCCATGCCGCTGGTACAGAAAGATGATCCTTTATTATACAATTGGGATGGTTTTCTAGGGGAATTTGGCAGATTATTTGACCGCCGAGAGGTGTCATTAGCACAAGAGAAGGAGCTGTTGGGATTAAGACAGGGAGGCCATGGATTTGGTAACATATGCAACACATTTGAAAGATGCTATTGCTCAAGTGGAGCTGCAACCAAGAACCTGCACGGCCATGATTGATTTAGCCTTAAGGTTGGATCATCGTATGAAGGAGCAGAAGGGAGATAAAAAGAGACCAGAAGCAGTGCCTTTTGTGCATTTAGACAGGAGTAGAGGAGGACGGACAAGTGAAGTGGAGCCCATGCAAATTGGTTATGTACGGAGACCGTTGTCAGCAGCAGAGACGGAACAGCGTAAGATTAATAAATTATGTCTCTATTTCGGACAAGTAGGACATTTTATACGTACCAGTCCCAATACACCGCAGAAAAGTGTGGGAGGTGAGAGGAGTATGAAGGAGGTGGGAAAAGAGATGGGCCGGCCTTAGGGAGAACACAGGTGCCAGGCCCGATGGATGTAGGGTTCCCCAGATAGGTTGCAAATACAGTAGGGGTAAAACTTCCCACTTATACATTTTGGTGATGTTATGTTTTGCTTTAACTAAGCAGGAGGTTATGGCGATGGTGGATTCAGGGGCTACAGGCAATTTTGTGGACATTGCCTTGGCTGCGCAGTTAGGATTACCTTTGTTGGACAAAACCAAGGTGGAAGGCGTTCAATCGGTGGATGGTTCAGCTTTGGTATCAGGACACATACGAAAGTAGACAGAAAAATTGGACATGATTTGTGTACATGGTCATAAAGAGGAAATCACATTTGATTTAATAGCAGCACCTCAATTTGGATTGATTTTGGGAATGCCCTGGTTAGTTCTTCACAATCCGAGAATTGATTGGGAAAGGCAAACAGTGAGGTTTGATGAGCAGAGGTGTCAGGAACACATTTTTCTGGAAGTAGGACCAGCAACATTGTTAGTTGAACAGAGGCCAGTAGACCAGATTGTGGGAGCAGTGATAGAAGGAATTCCTTCACAGTACTTGGAATTTAGTGAAGTTTTTGTCAAGAGAATTGCTGAGCAATTACCCCAGCATAGACCTTATGATTGTGTTATTGACTTGGAGGAAGGTGCAAAATTGCCTTGCAGTAGAATTTATGCTCTCACAGAAAAGGAAAATCAGTATCTGCGGGAATATTTAGATGAGATGTTGGCTAAGGGTTCTATTAGACATTCAACATCCCCAGTCTCCTCACCTTTATTTTTTGTTCCCGAGAAAGAAGGAACCTTACGCACCTGCATTGACTATCATGCATTAAATAAGGTAACCATAAAGAACAGATTTCTGTTGCCCTTGATTTCAGTTCTTTTAGATCAAGTGAGGGCTGCCAAGGTTTATACCAAGTTGGATTTAAGGGGCGCTTACCATCGGATACGCGTACAAGAGGGGGATGAGTGGAAAACAGCTTTTAGAACTAAGTTTGGTTTGTTTGAATATCTTGTAATGCCTTTTGGTTTATGTAATGCTCCAGCAGCCTTTTAGTTTTTTATGCAAGAAGTATTGCATGAATTCATTGATATTTTTGTCATTTTTTATATTGATGATATTTTGATTTATTCAGAATCTCCAGAGCAGCATGTAAAACATTTGCGGACTGTGTTGAAACGGTTACAGGATTGTCAATTGTGTGTCAAATTGGAGAAATGTGCCTTCCATGTGACGCAGGTGGAGTTTTTGGGATTTATATTGACTGATACAGGAATTGTGATGGATCCCTAGAAAGTACAGGCGGTTAGGGACTTGCCTTCTCAACAATGCATAAAAGACATACAATCTTTTCTAGGGTTTGCCAACTTTTATAGACAATTTGTCAGCAATTTCTCTAAGATTGTCACTCCAATCACGCATCTATTAAAGAAGGCGGTGAGGTTTACTTGGAGTTCTGAAGCAGAGAAAGCCTTTCAAGAGTTGAAGGTAGCCTTCACTACTGCCCCCGTGCTGCATCATCTCAACACAGAGAGGGCATTTCAGGTTGAAACAGATGCACGTAATGTGGCAATTGGAGCCATTCTGTCGCAGAAAGATGAGAAGGGAGTATGGCATCCTGTAGCTTTTTATTCCAGAAAACTGTCAGGGTGTGAGCAGAATTACTCCATCACTGATAAAGAGTTGTTGCCGATTCGGTCCGCATTCCTTGAGTGACAGCACTACTTACTGAGAGCAAGGCATTAGGTGGTGGTGGTAACTGATCACAAGAATTTGCAATATTTTAAAATGGCCCAAACCCTCAGTCCTAGACAACTACGATGGTCTCAGTACTTCAATGAATTTGATTTTGTGGTTACTTTTAGGCCAGGTAGTAAGAACAGAAAGGCAGATGCTCTCTCCAGGCAACAAAACATGGAAAATTCAGTAGGTGAAGTGAAGACCATCATCTCGCCAGACAAAATTGTTGGGGCCATTACGAAACAAGTCATTGAACTGGTCAAGTAAGCTTTAACATCACAACAATTGCTAGAGTGGCGAAACAGCCATCCGGCACGAACAATATGAGAAGGGCTGCTGTACCATCAGAATCGTTTATATTTACCAAATAAAAAGTTAAAAGACAAGGCTTTATACAAGTGTCATAAGTCTCCCTTAGCAGGACACGCAGGTCTCAGAAAAATGCAGCTTACGTTGGAAAAATATTTAGTGTGGCCCACATTAAGACAGGATATGGAGCGATATGTGGAATTATGTGAGAATTGTGCATGTAACAAGGCAGATCATGTTAAGAAAAGAGGCTTACTGCAACCATTACCAACTCCTGAGAAAGCATAGACACACATTTCTATGGATTTTATCACGGATCTGTCCCCCGATAATCAATGTGATACCATTTGGCTGGTGGTGGATTTTCTGTCAAAACAAGCCCACTTTATTCCTTGTGAGGGGATAACTAGGGCAGGTAAATTGGCTGAGTTATTTTTACAACATGTGGTAAGGCTGCATGGGTTGTCAAAGTGTATTGTCTCAGATAGGGGTTCGCAATTGACCTCCAGATTTTGGCGTGCCTTTTGTCAAATGCTGGGAATCAACTGTGCTCTTTCCACCAGTTATCATCCTCAGACAGACGGACAGACTGAAAAAGTGAACCAAACACTTGAGCAATATTTACGAGGTTATTTGGGTGATGGCAGGGATTCTTGGGTGCAAGCTTTATGGTTGGCAGAATTTACTTATAACAACACATACCACACTTCCTTGGGAATGGCTCCTAATGAATGTTTGTATGGTCATGAAAAGAATATGATACCAGAACATTTTCCAGAAATGGAACACATACCAGTATTGCAGGGGTGCAAACAGTTGATTCTCGAGATTGGGCAGAAGGCATGAGCAAATCTGGAGAGAGCCAAGAGACAGTACAAGAACCAAGCTGATAAGCATCACCAGGAAGGTCCTAAATATAAAGTGGGGGACAGGGTTTGGTTGTCTACTCGAAATTTGTCTTTGGTTGGTTCACGAAAATTTCTATCTCGGTTCATTGGTCCCGATAAGATTATTAAAATGTATTTCTGCAACTGCTATGAAATTGCGTTTGCCTAAATCGTTACCTATACACCCGGTGTTCCATGTATCTTTACTTAAACCCGCAGCTCCGGGAATGACTACTAAGATGCCTCTGGTGATCCTGAAGGAAGGTCAGGAGGAATATGAAGTTCAACGCATTCTGGATGTAAAGAAAAGTAATTATCACTTCTGGTATCTGATTCAATGGAAGGAGCATGGTCTGGCTACACAAGATTACGTGCGGGAATGCTTGCGAGCTTCCCGGATGAAAGATAAGTGTTTTGAACTTCCATGTTATGTGGGCAAAACGCTGGTGATATGTTCATTGTATTTTTGCATTGTGAGAGGGCAATAACGTTTGCTGGGCATTTCATGTGGACTCAGAATTCATAGGTTACATGCAAAATTGCCCAGATAGGGAAATGTATCTCTCGCGCCACTTGGTTTCAGAGTATTAGTGCTTCTACACGTGAGGCGCTCACTGGGAGCAACCACATGTTTCACTCGAGTATCAGTGAGGTTAACTAGAGTACTCAGAGTGTGGCAAGAAACAGTCCAGGGGCTGTGTCTGTCCTATGTCTAGGACGCTTTATGTTTCATATTTTGTAAGTGTTGCTAATGCTTGCCCATAGGGCCATGTGTTATGTTCTTCATGTTGGGAACACATCCCATGTGTATGTTTTATTCTGCTTGCTTATATGTAATCTATTCAAGTCAAGTCAAGTCAAACAACTTTATTCAGCCTAAAAGACCATCGAAGTACAACCTGCAAAAAACTATTCTAAAAATAAAGGTACAATTCTGAAGCAGAATTACAGGGAAACAGCAGAAGAAAAAACAACAGGGCAATACGCACAGGCTACCCCCTCCATAGGAAACCCTAAACATTTCTTTAAGCCAATAGTCTGGACCCACCATCTCCTTGCTTCAGCAAATTCCCATGGCGCCTCGGGCCCAAGGTTGTCAAATCTGCCCCTAAAAGGGGACTGTTACTAGCGAAGACCCCAGTATTTGCTAAGGCAGATCTAGGAGGGCCAGCAATGCTGAGAAAAGGATGCATGCTAATTGAGATCTCACTCATAGATGATTGGCCTGCCCGCCCACAGCCTCCCAAAACCCTGTTTGCTGCATTATGGCACCAAAAAGACAGTTTGATGCTATCCAGGGTGTTCTTCCCCAAACGTGGAATTCTGCAACACCCCGCCAAAGCTTCTCTGCGTACAGACGGGCAACCTCCAGAGGTTTTCAGCCAAAATAAACATTTATTAAGTAGAGCGTCCTTTGGCTCTTTCTTGTTTGCTGCCAGTTTGGGCACTCCCTGAAGGAAGACTATAGAGTGTTTGGGCTTTCCTTATTCGGAGAGTTTGTGCTGGACCCCGAACTTCAACAGACCCTGGTCTTTGGACTCAATACAATCAGAGCCCATGATAGCAGAGGCCTGAGCCACTGCTGGCAAATGCAGTAAACTAGTATTGGAAACCCTGCTACTCTTCCTGAAAATGGCATGGGGACCACAGAGGCAGTTATTGGAGAGCGAATTCCCTTGTGCCAGGTTTGGTTGGACTGTAATCCCTTCGGAGGCAGTCGGGACTTGCGGGACCTGTACAGGTAAAATTTCCAGGGGACTTTCCAGGGGTATAATCTTGTGCCCTTCGGCAGCTAAAGTGGTCACCATGGGCTCCTCCAGGACATTTCCACCTCCCTTCCTATGTGCCTCTAGCAGAGTTAGTAACAGGTCCTTAATGGTAGCCAGTTCCGCCAGAACTTGATTGCACCCACACCCCCTATGAAGGGGAGCCTCCTCTGGGAATCGGTCAGTGGTCATAATGCATGCAAGGTTACTGGCAGCAGTTGGTTGGTTGATGGCCTCGACCATCCGGAGTGGGGTCGGACGGGGGAGGGACTAACCCCAGAACTTGTAGACGAGAGAACATCACTCCATGAACTGTTATGGGAGCTTGGAGAGGGACTGCCCCTTTGGACGATTTGTTTCAGTCTGTTCCCTACAGCCAGAAGAGATGTTGCAAGTGCTGAGGGGGTTCCATGGGTAAAGGGCCCGATGGTTGTGGCCAGGGCCGGAGCCGTGCTTTGGGACAAGAAAAGACTTGGTTCTGGCTTGCCGCCAGCAACTACGCTGGCATCCAGGGGCAGTTCGAACAGTCCACCCTGATTACTATACAGGTTGTCTTGGCTCCCCAGGTGCTGCTGGGCCGTTATTGGGGGTGAATTAAATGTCACTGCTAAAGTGCCAGGCATGGACAGGGACTGGGTAACAATGGATTTGGTTGCAAATGAGCCAGCAAATGACCCAATGGACCCCAAAGTAGAGCCTGTTGTGGAGGCTGAGGGTAGCCCCCCCCCTTTGGTCGCCATCTCCTCAATACCACAGTCTTGCACTGGGATTTCTGTAGGGGGAGTCATGGCTAATGATTTGGGGGCAGAACAGGAGCGGGGGAAACGGGGATATGGGGTCAATAGTCGGCTGCACCATAGCCGGTTCTTGTAGGATTTCAGTGTCCAGATATTTTTGGGGGGCCCACCACACACCTCCATCACAGTCCTCCTCCCGAGCTCACCTCTGTAATCAGTGACCAAAGCCAGTCCCACGTGTCCTTGGTCCCAGAACTCCGGCTGAACTCCAGGCCTTGAACTCCAGCAATGCCGAACACCATGCGGCGCCAAACACTGCGTCCAGAACCTGCCGCGGGCTTCACCGCTGTGGGCTGGGGAAGTGCTGATAAGCCCAAGGGGGCGGGGCCAAGATCCAGGAAGTAGGGAGTCCCTCCAGGGACGGCACCAAACACTGCGCCCTTGCCCCACCGTCTATTCCATTGTATGATAACCTGTGCCCGTATCAAGGGTTACTAGGGGTATCAGTGATCACGGAAGGTACATCAGGGCCTGTATCAAGGGGTATTACTGTTGTGCTTGAGTTGGTGTTTAAGTTCTATGATAGGTTTCAAGGTATTAGAAAGTGTAGGGTTTTTGCCTGTTACTTCCCCGGTCCTATCCAAACTAGGTATTCCCTAAACCTCTCTCCGGTGTTCCTACATTCCCCTCCCCGTCCACAACCTTTCCCTAACCATCTTCCCCCCACTGGCTGCCACGTGGTATCCTGTTGTTTGTATATCAGGTACCTGTGCCAACCACAGGTGGAGGGTCGATTTCATTCGGCTTCTGTGGTTCAGGGGAGAGTGTTGACACACCTTCCCCCATTATTGTGTACTTGGTTGTTGACATTGTCCCAGGATGTGAATAGAGACACGGGAATAAATAGGCTAGTCACAGCTGCTTTGGGGCATGCTGAGTGCCCGGCGCATGTAATTCCTGTGTGATTGCTTTGCAAAAAAAAATCGATCTGCCTTTTTTCTCAATGAAATGTGCTGCATTTTCACTTTCGCTTCAGAGGAAAGGCTTAATTTAAGCAAGCTTCATTATCGTGTGCGAAAGGTTTTTGGGTGAAAAACCACTGGCAGTAATTACAATCACAGCTGGAGGTATTTCAAAAAGTGTGCCACATTACAGAAGTGCTACCACTTTAAAGGTAATAGGTGTGTTATTTCTTGAAGTTCCACTTTTCTTATGATCCCTTTCCATCCACACATTAATACTGGTCAGTTATAGTGTACAGTAGTGGTTCCTACTACTATCGTACATTGTTTCAATGCACAAAGCTCTTAATTATGATCCTCTTGTGAATGTTAGGTAAAAAGTGGTGAAAAGGTGGGTATCAGAGATGCTCATGTATTCACACCCTTCCAATGCCCCAAAGGCCACAATTATTTACTATATTAAAGGAAGTGCTTTCATTGCCCTTCTGCAGAACAAACCCCCATAAAACAATTCTAGGGACAATTCACAACCCGCCAACCCTACCTCAGGAGTGATGATAAAATTGGCACATTATCTGGTGAAAAATCCACCCTGTAAGGTGTGTGCTGGCAGCAGTATTCCCTGGGAATATTGCCAGAAATGTATACATTCCTCCAAACTTAAAGTGTGCTGTTTTACTGTCTTCCCTCAAGAGGACAATTTTGTCAACTTCGTGCAGATTGGTCAGCATGTGTTTGGGCTGGTTTTTCTTCTGGCCATGATGGTGTATATTGTGAGCACATCTTCATGAAAGGGGTTTACAGTGGAAATGCTGGCATATTGTGGGCACTGTATCCTACAAGGTTTTACAGTGGGAATTCATTCACACATGATGTGCTCAGCTGCAGCATCATGAACGTTTTATAGAGGCGGTTATGATGTATGCTGTGGGCACCTGTGTCATCACAGTGAATATCAGTGAGAATTCAGACATATATTGTGGGTTCATCATCAGGAAAGATTTACATTGGAAATGTTGGCATGTATTGAGAAATTACCATGGTCAATGCCAGATGCAAGTATGCAGGGTGAACATTACAGTCTGCATGGGAAAAAGGGGACATGCAGTGTGACTTTTATCGCAATACTGGTGACCTGTCTGTGTGAGTCATTGTTTCCTGAGTGTCAAACCAAAGTGGATCTGCATCAATGGTCAGGCCAGCCAGCATCCTTCCTAGGACAATGTCTGGCTGCCAGTTCCAGTCCATGGTTTCAGGGGTAAGGTGAGTCCTTTCTTCTGCCATTCTCACCAGGAAGCATTGTACAGAGCACAGGGAGCAGCGTTTTGGATACCAGTGTCTCAGTTGCAACAGGACTTGTCCTGTCAGCTGTCCACCCCAAATAAGCCTTTCTGATGGTTAGGGAGAAGTGCTTTTCTCTTTCTTGGAGCTCCAGTCTCCAACTTTCTGGCAGAGGAGTTTGAAGTAGACTGTACTCCCAATCAGGTCCAGTGACATCTTCTTCAAATGTCTTCCAAAGACAAATCAACAAAGGGGAGAGTATCTCCCCTTTCTGAGCAAAATGTGACAGCAGATTGGGCCAAGGGAAGCCTGTTGCTAGCGGTCCAATCCTGGCTGAGAAAGAAATGTCATTTTCCTACCTTGCCTGCAGGAAATGGGAAGAGGATGCAGGAAGTTTGGGAGCACTACAACATCCAAAATGGTGAGACCCCTCTGTAGTCTGAACCTCTCCTCTGGGCTAGTCTAAGTCTGCCCCCCTATCTGTCTAACTCAAACACTCCAGGAGTCAGCACCTTGTAGTGAAATAGCCATTGTCCTGGCAGGACTTTCTTTGGAGCACTGATCATAAGGAGAATTACTGTTCCCTGGAGGAAGGTGTTTACTTTCCTCCAGGGGATCAAACAAGTCTTCCTGGGCTCGGTCTCACATGGTTGTTGCAGGAACATCCAGTCTAGAAGCTAAGACTCATCAGCCCTGTCAAGAATGAGTGGCTGCTCACCAAGTCAACAAAAATATGACATCCAAATGCTTGTGACTCTATAATTGCGTAACCTCAGTAGCCACCATGTCAACACCGGATATGGCTTATATTTAGACATGAGTAACTGCGCCAGGCAACACAGTTATTATATTATGAACCAGAGGTGCAGATGGCTAAAATGCCTCCTCTGCTGGTTGGAACGCTGAGTTACAGCATCTTTGTTCAGGGGTCCACATGTGTCCTTTGAACCTGCCATACTGACACTGCGGGGCAGTTGCTGGGGTTGTTACGAGATGGTCCAGCAAGTTATTTGTGTGCCTCATGCTTTTTGGCAAGGATCATTAGAAAACACGTGATCTGATTTGAATCATTGCATTATAAATCTGGAAAGCAGAGCCGTGGCCATTCCACGTTCATGAAATTACATTCTGTCACACACATCGTTTTCCTGGGCTGGCTTCCCACTGTAGGTACAAACTTAGAACCCCGCCCTCCACCCCAGTAAACCATTGCCCCTCTCTATAATTGCCTCAGCAGAATTCTTGGGTATTATTTTCTACTTCTGTTGCTCAGCGGTTATTTGGTATTTCATTTCTAAAACAAAATGTTTGAGAGATTGGGAAATCAAAATGTGAAAACCTACAATATTGGAAAGCACAGGTTTGAAATTAGCATCAAAAGTTTAAACTTTTGAAAACAGGAACTTGAAAAGGAGAAGAAGGAGTTAGGTGATTATGAGGTATCCCAGTGATTATGAGGTATCGCGGTGATTATGAGGTATCGCAGATTGTCCCACTTTTCAAACAATGAAACGAAACAAAACAAAAAAAAAGTTCTTATGGCTAAAGGAAAGGAGAAGGAATGGTCAGAAGGGTAGCAGGTGGTGTAACACAAAGTAAAGGATTAAAGAGGAAAGTAATACAGAATGGTCAGAGAAGTGGAACCGACCAGCTCAGGAGGGCTGGGCAGGGAAAGGCAATGCAAATAAAAAAAACAATAACTACCCAAAAACAAACTGCATAAATATGCTCAAATGACAAACTTAACCAAAGACCTGCCAGTAAACTTCCCCAAGCTCACCAAGACTACTCACGACCCAACATGGATTCAGATTGCGCCCCAACCAATGGCCTTATTCCATATGACGCTTCCTGGTCCCCAAACAAGAATTGTCAGTCCACCGCATGCCGTGCTCCATTCCTGCACCCGCGTCATGCCCCGAGTGATGACATCAGACCACGTGCACACGCCAAACTATGAGCTGTCATCTACAGTGCCACCCACCTTAATATAGCAGCATACATAAGAGAGAACATTTCAGTCTCTGACACTTTGAAAAATCCACAGAGCAAATCTTCCCTAACTTGACTCTGAAACTCAAGATAACCAAAGTCTCCAAGCAAGGCCTTCTCATCCTTTAGGCCAGGGCTTTGGGGCTCCTTAGCCTCTGATTTCTTCTCCTACACAGATCCTTTATCACCATCCTCGAGCATGGCACCGCAGCTGCTGGCACACCAGGCCACTCCACCCTCATGCCACACTCCCAGTGTTCTTGATGGAAGCATCTTCTCAGACCGCCATGTTGTCACCTGCCCGTTGGTTCTCCGGCAGATGTTTTCTGACGTATTTACCTGGTATTGCCACAAACAAGATAACACATGTGTGATTGATGAGGCTTCCAGTGACTGTGTATGTGCACTTCTCTTCTGAAGCCATTACATAACCAGGACCAGCAAGGAGCGGTGGAAATAGCTGTTCTACTTTGGCTTCTGAGAGAGTGGACTGGGAAGGCTCACTTTGAACAGGGTCGCCTCCAGTTCCTTAGTACATTTCAGACAGGTTTACTGGAGTCAAGCACTGGGAGAAGAACCTTGAATGTTGGGGTGAATCTAGCCTGCTCGGCTGCTCCTCCTGACCCCTTTGCAGTTGTGTGTGGGTGGCTTGGTTGTGCAGCTGCAGTGTTTGCTTGGCTGATAATGACGTAAGACTGTTTGCGTGAATGCTCAGGGGCCTGTTGTCAACACATTTTACGGGGGAGGGCCAGTCTTCTTTCTTCTGCAAATCATCGAAGGCAATTTGAGCAATTCATGAGTAAACTTTCCTAAGAGATCACCGCCCTCTGACTTCCTTCAAAGGATTTTGAGGGTTCTGTGAACACTGTGACTGGCCCTCGGATTTCCGTGAGTACTCCTGCAATGTTGAAAACCTAAGAGAGGTTCTAGTCAGCTGGAGATATTTAAGGGGATTTGCGGGCTATGAAGGGGTGTTTCCTGCTCTTTGTAGGTTCCCAATTCGGTGGTACTCCTTTAGTGACCTTCAAAAAGGTAAAACCCCAAGTTCTCCATGACTACTGTTACATCTGTAATCTATGGTTTGCTCACATATGCCTGCATCAGGTCCATTAACCCTCTTAGCTATCTCATAAAAAATATGCCCTAGGAAGATATGATATGATATGATCAGTTAGTTATAACACGCTTAATACCCAGAGGTTTCTAAGAGCAGACCCGGGGATTGAACCTGTGTTGCTCCGTGCCCCCAAGGCTAGTGCTTTGCCCCTGAGATATCCTCCAGAGAAGGACGTTTTTGTGGATATAGAATCTGTGATATAGAGTACAAATAAGACACACATAAGAAAAACTGAAGTTATTGTTGCGTTTAAATTTAATTTACGATTACGGTTTGGCAATACTAATATTACAGCTCAGTGGGTCATGGGACCAGCAGCATACATTTATGTGCAGCTTGTATATCAGTAGCTTCAGTTGGACCTGGAGGAGTCACCCCTTCTGAAGTCGATAAAAGGAGTATGACTGGGTTGGGAAATAACTCACACTATTGGTCAAACATCCGTCAAAACAATTTGTGGTGTGTGATACTTTAAAACATGTATCTTTTGACAATCTAATCTTCTCTGCACGCAAACTAAAAAATGCTTTTTTACCTTAAAGATCTTGTTCAGATCAGACACTTATAGTGTTAGAACACCTTATTGGTGATCAGAACAGGTCTGTAGGTTGTGGCGGTTTTATTACACGGCACATTCCAGCCAGGGACTCCTTCCCCGACAATGAATGTGGCGCACAAAAAAACCGCTTTCTATCTTTAATATACTATGGATTCTTTCTGAGTAGGCCTCCAACCCGTCTGGCACCCAACCTTCACAAGCACCCCATGTCACAATGGACTAGGAACCAGGGCGGTGTCTATCAACAAGATATGTATGAATGTATTATTTAATTAAAAAGGAAAAATACTCAAAATGCAGCAGCCACCAATATGTGGCAACACAAATGAAATGATTCCTACAGAACAATTAGTTTCAGATATCCTATCACAGTTTACACTGATCTTAAATGGCAAAACAGGAAAAAGAACAGTTTTTAATCAAGTGATAGCATCAGAATTTAGCACTCCCCCTTGTAAACACTCACCCCCAAACATCAGCTAACTTAATTCGTTTGAATGGAGGGCAGTCGTAAGGAGTAAGGATAGATAGAGAACATCAGATTTGGAATAAAGCCCACCACCCCAAGATGGGAAGTCAGAAAAGAAAGTGAAAACCCGTTTTTGGAGCAAAACGGCAGAATAGGATTTTGTTTATTACTCAGATGGCTACTCACAACAGTGGTGGAACTGAATGAAAGGAAATGTTTGTTGCTACACTCGAGGGGATAGGGAAGCTTATAGACTATTAATCAGCACACCAGGGCAAAGTAGACAGAACAGGGAAAAATCAATTTTGGGAGAAAGCAAGTGCAATAGGGAAAAAGAAATACAGACGGCAAATGGAAATTCACTTTACACTGGATTTACACTGTCAGGCAACTAAGGAAGGGGTTTAGCTTTCAAAATCCGAAACCGGTTTTCAAGGAGAGGTACACAGGCACATAACAGATAAGATTCTAGACAAAGGGGTTGCTCTCAATGGGACTCCATTTCTTTATAGGGCCGATGCAATTTAGGAGTTTGTGGGGTAATGCACGCAATACACGGTTAAATTTGTTTTTCTGTTACTCAGAGACTTACAGGGTAATTCAAAGAAATTCGCACAAAAGTGGCGCACGCGGGTGGCGCACTGTGTCCCCGTGCGACACACTGCGCCAGCCGCGTGCAAAAAAATCCTTTTCATCGCACAGCGAATTCATGGATTTTAGCCTCCGAAACCAGCCGTGGCGCAGAGTGGCGCAGCGACCCTGCAGCAGCGCCAGTTACACCCCCAAGAACGCCCTCGCGCAAGGAAAAGCCTTCAAAAATCCCAAATCATTGCAAAGGGCTGCGCTAACCCTGGACCTGCCAAACAGCAAACGCCAAGTGGGGAACGTGTATTTCAGTGGTTCTCGGGAAGTTTCACACACAATTGTCCTGGGTACGTGTACATCAGGGGTGCGTGGTAAGTAACATACGCGATTCCATCAGGGCACGTGTATTCCAGGGGTGCGCGGGAAGTATCACACGCGATTCCATCAGGGTATGAGTATTCCAGGGGTGCGCGGGAAGTATCACACGCAAAAGCAGCAGGGTACGTGTATTCCAGGGGTGCGCGGGAAGTATCACACGCAAAAGCAGCAGGGTACGTGTATTTCAGGGGTGCACAGGAAGTATCACACGCAATTCCATCATGGTACGTGTATTCCATGGGTGCGCGGGGAGCACCACACGTGAATTGCACGTGTGGGTCCTCCCAGGTGTACACTCTACACCCTCCATGGCCCCTGCAGGCGGCCCACACCACAGGGGCCTACCCTGCACATGTCCCGCAGGCAGCCCATCCACCATGCCCATGCCCCCCAGCCAACCCACATGTCACCTTGAACTACTGCCCACCAACGCATGTCCCCCTGCACCCCCAGCCCCCAGCGTCCAGGGGCACCCTCCACCAGGCCCCCACTCATGTCCAACTCATGTCTCCCATCACCCCCTCCCATCAGCAGTGCAGGGCACCCTCCACCAGGCCCCCACTCATGTCTCCCACCACCCCCACCCCCCAGCAGTGCAGGGGCACCCTCCACCAGGCCCCCACTCATGTCTCCCATCACCCCCATCCCCCGGCAGTACAGGGCACCCTCCACCAGGCCCCCACTCATGTCCAACTCATGTCTCCCACCACCCCCAACCCCAAGCAGTGCAGGGCACCCTGCACCAGGCCCCCACTCATGTCCAACTCATGTCTCCCACCACCCCCAACCCCCAGCAGTGCAGGGCACCCTCCACCAGGCCCCCACTCATGTCTCCCATCACCCCCACCCCCCAGCAGTCAGGGGCACCCTCCACCAGGCCCCCACACATGTCTCCCAGCGCCCCCACCCCCCAGCATCCAGGGGCACCCTCCACCAGGCCCCCACTCATGTCTCCCACCACCCCCACCCCACAGCAGTGCAGGGCACCCTCCACCAGGCGCCCACTCATGTCTCCCACCACCCCACCCCCCAGCAGTGCAGGGGCACCCTCCACCAGGCCCCCACTCATGTCTCCCATCACCCCCACCCCCCAGCATCCAGGGCGCCCTCCACCAGGCCCCCACTCATGTCTCCCACCACCCCCCAGCAGTGCAGGGCACCCTCCACCAGGCCCCCACTCATGTCTCCCACCACCCCCACCCCCCAGCAGTGCAGGGCACCCTCCACCAGGCCCCCACTCATGTCTCCCATCACCCCCACCCCCAGCAGTGCAGGGCAACCCCCACCAGGCCCCCACTCATGTGGCCCCCACTCATGTCTCGCATCACCCCCACCCCCCAGCAGTGCAGGGCACCCTCCACCAGGCCCCCACTCATGTCTCCCATCACCCCCACCCCCCAGCATCTAGGGGCACTCTCCACCAGGCCCCCACTCATGTCTCCCATCACCCCCACCCCCCAGCAGTCAGGGGCACCCTCCACCAGGCCCCCACTCATGTCCCCCTGCACCCCAATCCCCCAGGATCCAGGGGCACCCTCCACTAGGCCCCACTCATGTCTCCCATAACCTCCACCCCCCAGCAGTGCAGGGCACCCTCCACCAGGCCCCCACTCATGTCCAACTCATGTCTCCCACAACCCCCACCCCCCAGCAGTGCAGGGCACCCTCCACCAGGCCCCCACTCATGTCTCCAATCACCCCCACCCCCCAGCATCCAGGGGCATCCTCCACCAGACCCCCACTCATGTCTCCCATCACCCCCACACCCCAGCAGTGCAGGGCACCCTCCACCAGGCCCCCACTCATGTCTCCCATCACCCCCACCCCCCAGCATCTAGCGGCACCCTCCACCAAGCCCCCACTCATGTCTCCCATCACCCCCACCCCCCAGCAGTCAGGGGCACCCTCCACCAGGCCCCCACTCATGTCCCCCTGCACCCGCACCCCCAGCATCCAGGGGCACCCTCCACCAGGCCCCCACTCATGTCTCCCACCACCCCCACCAGTGCAGGGGCAACCTCCACCAGGCCCCCACTCATGTCCCCATCACCCCCACCCCCCAGCAATGCAGGGCACCCTCCACCAGGCCCCCACTCATGTCTCCAATCACCCCCACCCCCCAGCATCCAGGGGCACCCTCCACCAGGCCCCCACTCATGTCTCCCATCACCCCCACCCCCCAGCAGTGCAGGGCACCCTCCACCAGGCACCCACTCATGTCTCCCATCACCCCCACCCACCAGCATCTAGGGGCACCCTCCACTAGGCCCCCACTCATGTCTCCCACCACCCCCACCCCCCAGCAGTGCAGGGGCACCCTCCACCAGACCCCGCACTCATGTCCCCCATCACCCCCACCCCCCAGCAGTGCAGGGCACCCTCCAAAGGGCCCCCACTCATGTCCAACTCATGTCTCCCATCACCCCCACCCCCCAGCAGTCAGGGGCACCCTCCACCAGGCCCCCACTCATGTCACCCTGCACCCCCACCCCCCAGCATCCAGGGGCACCCTCCACCAGGCCCCCACTCATGTCCCCCATCACCCCCACCCCCCAGCAGTGCAGGGCACCCTCCAACAGGCCCCCACTCATGTCCAACTCATGTCTCTCATCACCCCCACCCCCAGCAGTGCAGGGCACCCTCCACCAGGCCCCCACTCATGTCCAACTCATGTCTCCCACTACCCCCACCCCCCAGCAGTGCTGGGCACCCTCCACCAGGCCCCCACTCATGTCTCCCATCACCCCCACCCCCCAGCAGTCAGGGGCACCCTCCACCAGGCCCCCACACATGTCTCCCAGCACCCCCACCCCCCAGCATCCAGGGGCACCCTCCACCATGCCCGCACTCATGTCTCCCACCACCCCCACCCCCCAGCATCCAGGGGCACCCTCCACCAGGCCCCCACTCATGTCTTCCACCACCCCCACCCCCCCCCAGCAGTGCAGGGCACCCTCCACCAGGCCCCCACTCAAGTCTCCCACCCCCACACCCCCCAACAGTGCAGGGGCACCCTCCACCAGGCCCCCACTCATGTCTCCCATCACCCCTACCCCCAGCATCCTGGGGCACCCTCCACCAGGCCCCCACTCATGTCTCCCACCACCCCACCCCCCAGCAGTGGAGGGCACCTTCCACCAGGCCCCCACTCATGTCTCCCATCACCCCCACCCTCCAGCAGTGCAGGGCACCCTCCACCAGGCCCCCACTCATGTTCAACCCATGTCTCCCATCACCCCCACCCCCCAGCAGTGCAGGGCACCCTCCACCAGGCCCCCACTCATGTCTCCCATCACCCCACCCCCCAGCATCCAGGGGCACCCTCCACCAGGCCCCCACTCATGTCTCCCACCACCCCCACCCTCCAGCAGTGCAGGGCACCCTCCACCAGGCCCCCACTCATGTCCAACTCATGTCTCCCATCACCCCCACCCACCAACAGTGCAAGGCACCCTCCACCAGGCCCCCACTCATGCCCAACTCATGTCTCCTACCACCCCCACCCCCCAGCAGTGCAGTGCACCCTCTACCAGGCCCCCACTCATGTCTCCCATCACCCCCACCCCCCAGCAGTCAGGGGCACCCTCCACCAGGCCCCCACTCATGTCTCCCACCACCCCCATTGGCATGTGTATTTGACCTGCCAATCACCGGCCAATGTGTGATGCCACTGCTAGGCAGCATGCAGCAAATGTGTTCATCTTCCATCTTGGTGTCATCAATGTGTGCCATCTGCCTCCCCTTCACACGCAGTGACGGTGCATGCATGGGAGGGTTTTAGTCATGTGGGACATGGGTCAATCAAGTACTGTTTCTGTAGCTTCTCAGCCCTAATTGTGTGCCATAGTGCTAATGCCTGTTTCCATTTGTTTTCTTTTATGTCTTTGCAGGGGATGACGCACTTGATACTGCTGGGGTTGTGGAGATGGTGCAGACCCAGGAGGGGTCTCAGGCCCGACCGACCACCAGTGAGGGACGTGGTGTGGTGGTGGGTGAGAACCCACAACTGCTGCAGGTCGTGCTCTCAAGGGGTGTCTCTGCTGCACCTCCCCAGAGCTGTATTCAGGTGTCGATTCGGATGATGAGACCTATGTGCCGTCGCAGTTGAGTGTTCCTGGGAGGGATTCTGTTCTGTCCGACCCACCTGCACCAGGGTTAGAACCCTCAATGGGGATGTCAGTGTTGGCAGGTACGCCTTTGGTGGTTACAGATGCAGGGTCACACTCCGCAACATCTGATCCTGTTCCTGGGCCAGCAGATCAGAGGGGGAATGCAGTCCTGCAGCCTCAGGCAGTTCCGGCACAGCAAGGCGCAGTTCGCCTTGCCCCAGACAGGTGTGGTGCCCGCCGACGTGGCAGTACGCCACCTGGCAATACCGCATGGGAGCAATCCATATACGGTATGGCAACCCAACAGGCAGCATCATCAGAGATGATGGCTCAGGCCATGGATAGGGTGGCCACTTCCATTGTCCCCCCCGAAAGGCTGATGGAGCAACTACAGCAGGCAACAGACTCCATCTGCCAGTCACACAGGGAGGACATGTTGGCGTCCGACAGGGACAGGCGGGCGGCACAGGCGACTCTGCGGGAAGCCATTTCCATAGAGTCCTAGGGCCACAGGGAAGCCCTGAGGGTGGAACTCCTTCACCTCAGGACGACTCTTGTTGAGCTTGAGGCTTCAACAAACAGAAGGACAGGACAGCAGCTGGAGCGTCTCACATGTACGCTATCAGCTGAGATGCAGGCAACTAGGGCGGAGGTCCGGGCATCACGTGAGTTGTTACAAGGGGACCTATGCACAATTATCCTCCAGAACGAGACCTTCCACACCCGCATGCTTGCTGCCATGGAGGACCAGACTAGGGCTTTGCGTAGGCTGCCTCCCATAGTGCCACCACCTCCTGATGCAGCTGCAGAGGGTGAGGAGAGCGACAGCAGTGATTCTCTCACAATAGGGCAGCCGTGCAGGCTATGAGCCCATGAAGGTGTTTTTTTTTCGCAAGATCCACACAGGTGGGTTTTGGTGTGCACCCTGTCCTTGGACCTCCTGGGTGGCCTCCCCCACCCCACCCGGGCCCATTAATGGCCATTTTTTTAATTTTTGTTTTTTGGGCAGTGTGTTGCCTTGTGTGGCTCCCGTGGGCATACGCTGTATTGCGGCTGGGCACATGCAGGCTTGTAATGAATTTGGTTCAGATGCTTGGGTTTGTGTGACACACACCCCTCCTGATTCCCGTTTCCATGGGCTTGCAAAGGGTGTGCCCAAGTGACATTGACGTACATGGTGACGTTGGACTCCCATTTGATGTGTGGGCAGTCTGTAGTCAATACTGTGTTTACATTCATAGTGCATATTGTTGTTGTATTGTACACTGCATGGTGTATTGATATGTGCCTCTGCATACATCTCATCCTCCTAATTTGCAGGTCCATTTCTCATGTCTTCACAAGGCGGTCTACCTTGGAACTGGAGTCCATGTTGTAAGCAGTGCACCTACACTCTTGCATGGCGCTAACACTGTATACCTGGAAGTGTTAGAAGTGCTGGCATTATCAGGTAGTGAGGCTACCAAATTTTTAAGTCTGTAATGTCATGTTTAAGGAAGGTTGGAGGTTGTGTAGGTGATTGGTATTCTTGGTAAGTATTTGGTAATGTGTGTTGTAGGTCCTGCATTACTGTGAGCATTTCATGTGTGGCCAGTTTCCATTAGGGATACTGTAGTTGGTCACACTTGGGGCATGCTGTGGGGATTAATTTGTTTGCTCTCACATTGCATGACATGCCATGGTGTGTTGTGTGGCCGTGCCGGGGAGGGGTTGGGTGACATGGCACTGTTCTCATGTAGTATTTTGCAAGTGGGTATTCATTTCTGCAGCATGGAAGTGTGTCTTTTGATGACACTGCATTGGTGGTGTTTGTGTAGGTAGGGATGCACACATTCTTACACTTCCACATGAACAATCTCAGGCTGCTATGGTTCTGACAGTTGACTGTCCCTTTGTTCGTCATAATTGTCAGGTCGAGTCATCATTGCTTATCAGATGGTATGTGCCAGGGCTGTGTGCACTCCACAGGGGTGTGATTTCTATGTGAAGAATTGAGCCACCAGCTGCGTACAGCCTGCCTCACCTCATGCCCTTTCCCCTCCCATGCGCAGCGGGCATGCATGTGGTTGGGGATGTGGGGGCACCACCATGTCCACAGCCAGGCCCCGGCGTGTTGCAACATTGTGCAGGACACATGCTGCCACTATGATCCTGCACACTACTGGGGGCGCATATAACAGCTGCCGCCAGAACGGTCAATTTAGCGAAAGCGTGACTTGAGCACTCCGAATGTGCGCTCCACTATGCCCCGGGTTGCAATATGGGCTGTGTTGTATCTTACCTCGGGAGGCGTGATGGGGTTCCGAATTGGCATCATCATGTGGGTGCTCAGAGGGTAGGCACTTTCCCCTGGTGAGGAGGTGATGGGTATCATTAGTGGGGTAGTGACATAACTCTGCATCTGACATGCATGCATGTGCAGTGGCATTCATACTCACCAAGCAGCCATGTATCGCCATGCCGCCCAGCTTCTAGGTCCCGGCTTAGAGTAGACATTCGGTAAATGAAGCTGTCGTGGGTGGACCCTGGATAGTTGGTATATACTGAGGTGATGATTCCCTTGGCATTACATACTACCTGCACGTTGATGGAATGCCAGTGCTTGCGGTTCCTATAGATGTGCTCAGATGCCCTGGGGGGACGTAGTGCCACATGGGTGCAGTCAATGGCACCTAGCACTTTGGGGAATTTTGCCACACCCTAGAAATCCAGGGCAGCAGCCTGCCTTTCTGCAGGTGTCCTGGGCAGGTATATGTGCCTGCGGACTGATGGGCGTGCAGTGATTATGTTCAAGACCTGGTGTAGGCAGCGTGACTGCATGGTCTGTGACACCCCACCCACTATGGCACTTGTCCGCTGAAATGATCCAGTGGCCAAGAAGTGCAGTACATTAAGGACCTTCTCCAGGGGGCTGAGTGCTTGGGAGCACAGGGAGGGTGATGTGAGGTCATCCTCCCACTCACTGACCAGGTCCAGTATTATGTGTGGTGGAAACCTGTACCTCCCATACACCTGGTCATCAGGCATCCCAAAAAGGCTGGTTCTGGGAGTGAAAATTCAGGCCCTCACTATCCTCCTCCTTCTCCTTTGGTAACCAACGGCCACTGCTGCTAGGAACGGTATATTCATCCTGGCGTCTGAGCTTGTTTGTTGCTTGCGCGACTTTTATGCTGCGCGGGTCGACGTACGCCTGATTCATGCTGGCGTACGTGTTTCAGGATTGGACCATTTATTTTTCGGCGCGTTGTAGGCGACCATGTGAATCTTCTCGCCCACCTCAGGAATACACATAACACGCTCTCCCAGGCCCAGTCACGAGTAAATATTCCCGCCCACCCCTGGAATACACGTACCCCACTCTCACAGGCTCAGTCGCGTGTGGAACTTCACGCGCACACCGAAATACACGTACCCTGCAAAATCGCGTGTGAAACTTCACACGCACCCCGAAATACACGTACCCAGGGCAATCGCGTGTGGAACTTCCCGCAAACCCTGTAATACATGTAGCCTGCTGGTTTCGCGTGTGGAAGTTCACGCGGACCCATAATACACGTACCCTGACGGTGTCGCATGTGAGACTACCCGCGCACCCCAGGAATACACGTACCCAGGCAAATCGCACGGCTGTGCGGTGGGGGTGCTGGGAGACATGAGTGGGGGCCTGGTGGAGGGTGCCCCTGACTGCTGGGGGGTGGGGGTGATGGGAAACATGAGTGGGGGCCTGGTGGAAGGTGCCCCTAGATGCTGGGGGGTGGGGGTGATGGGAGACATGAGTTGGACATGAGTGGGGGCCTGGTGGAGGGTGCCCTGCACTGCTGGGGGGTGGGGGTGATGGGAGACATGAGTGGGGGCCTGGTGGAGGGTGCCCCTGGATGCTGGGGTGTGGGGGTGCAGGGGGACATGAGTGGGGGCCTGGTGGAGGGTGCCCCTGGATGTTGGGGGGTGGGGGTGATGGGAGACATGAGTGGGGGCCTGGTGGAGGGTGCCCCTAACTGGTGGGGGGTGGGGGTGATGGGAGACATGAGTGGGGGCCTGGTGGAGGGTGCCCTGCACTGCTGGGGGTGGGGGTGATGGGAGACATGAGTGGGGGCCTGGTGGAGGTGCCCCTGGATGATGGGGGGTGGGGGTGCAGGGGGACATGTGTGGGGGCCTGGTGGGAGGGTGCCCTGCACTGCTGGAGGGTGGGGGTGGTGGGAGACAGGAGTGGGGGGCCTGGTGGAGGGTGCCCCTGGATGCTGGGGGGTGGGGGTGATGGGAGACATGAGTGGGGGCCTGGTGGAGGTGCCCCTGACTGCTGGGGGGTGGGGGTGATGGGAGACATGAGTTGGACATGAGTGGGGGCCTGGTGGAGGGTGCCTCTAGATGCTGGGGGGTGGGGTGATGGGAGACATGAGTTGGACATGAGTGGGGGCCTGGTGGAGGGTGCCCTGCACTGCTGGGGGGTGGGGGTGATGGGAGACATGAGTGGGGGCCTGGTGGAGGGTGCCCCTGACTGCTGGGGGGTGGGGGTGATGGGAGACATGAGTTGGACATGAGTGGGGGCCTGGTGGAGGGTGCCCCTAGATGCTGGGGGGTGGGGGTGATGGGAGACATGAGTTGGACATGAGTGGGGGCCTGGTGGAGGGTGCCCTGCACTGCTGGGGGGTCGGGGTGATGGGAGACATGAGTGGGGGCCTGGTGGAGGGTGCCCTGCACTGCTGGGGGGTGGTGGTGATGGGAGACATGAGTGGGGGCTTGGTGGATTGTGCCCCTGACTGGTGGGGGGTGGGGTGATGGGAGACATGAGTGGGGGCCTGGTGGAGGGTGCCCCTGGATGCTGGGGATTGGGAGTGCAGGGGGACATGAGTGGGGGCCTGGTGGAGGGTGCCCCTGGATGCTGGGTGGTGGGGATGCAGGGGGACATGAGTGGGGGCCTGGTGAAGGGTGCCCCTGACTGGTGGGGGGTGGGGAGCAGGGAGACATGAGTGGGGGCCTGGTGGAGGGTGCCCCTGGATGCTGGGGGGTGGGGGTGATGGGAGACATGAGTGGGGGCCTGGTGGAGGATGCCTCTGGATGCTGGGGGTGGGGGTGGAGGGGGACATGTGTGGGGGCCTGGTGGAGGGTGCCCTGCACTGCTGGGGGGTGGGGGTGGTGGGAGACATGAGTGGGGACCTGGTGGAGGGTGCCCCTGGATGCTGGGGGGTGGGGGTGCAGGGGGACATGAGTGGGGGCCTGGTGGAGGGTGCCCCTGGATGCTGGGGGGGTGGGGGTGCAGGGGGACATTACGGGGGCCTGGTGGAGGGTGCCCTGCACTGCTGGGGGGTGGGGGTGGTGGGAGACATGAGTGGGGGCCTGGTGGAGGGTGCCCCTGGATGCTGGTGGGTGGGGGTGATGAGAGACATGAGTGGGGGCCTGGTGGAGTGTGCCCCTTTATGCAGGGGGGTGGGGGTGCAGGGGGACATGTGTGGGGGCCTGGTGGAGGGTGCCCTGCACTGCTGGGGGGTGGGGGTGATGAGAGACATGAGTTGGACATGAGTGGGGGCCTGGTGGAGGGTGCCCCTAGATGCTGGGGGGTGGGGGTGATGGGAGACATGAGTTGGACATGAGTGGGGGCCTGGTGGAGGGTGCCCTGCACTGCTGGGGGTCGGGGTGATGGGAGACATGAGTGGGGGCCTGGTGGAGGGTGCCCTGCACTGCTGGTGCTGGGGGGTGGTGGTGATGGGAGACATGAGTGGGGGCTTGGTGGAGGGTGCCCCTGACTGGTGGGGGGTGGGGTGATGGGAGACATGTGTGGGGGCCTTGTGGAGGGTGCCCCTGACTGGTGGGGCGTGGGGAGCAGGGAGACATGAGTGGGGGCCTGGTGGAGGGTGCTCCTGACTGGTGGGGGGTGGGGTGATGGGAGACATGAGTGGGGGCCCTGGTGGAGGGTGCCCCTGACTGGTGGGGGTGGGGAGCAGGGAGACATGAGTGGGGGCCTGGTGGAGGGTGCCCTGCACTGCTGGGGGGTGGGGGTGGTGGGAGACATGAGTGGGGGCCTGGTGGAGGGTGCCCCTGGATGCTGGGAGGTGGGGGTGATGAGAGACATGAGTGGGGGCCTGGTGGAGTGTGCCCCTGGATGCAGGGGGGTGGGGGTGCAGGGGAACATGTGTGGGGGCCTGGTGGAGGGTGCCCTGCACTGCTGGGGGGTGGGGGTGGTGGGAGACATGAGTGGTGGCCTGTTGTAGGGTGCCCCTGGATGCTGGGGGTGGGGTTGATGGGAGACATGAGTTGGACATGAGTGGGGGCCTGGTGGAGGGTGCCCTGCACTGCTGGGGGGTGGGGGTGATGGGAGGCATGAGTGGGGGCCTGGTGGAGGGTGCCCCTGGATGCAGGGGGTGGGGGTGCAGGGGGACATGTGTGGGGGCCTGGTGGAGGGTGCCCTGCACTGCTGGGGGGTGGGGGGGTGGGGGAGACAGGAGTGGGGCCTGGTGGAGGGTGCCCCTGACTGCTGGGTGGTGGGGGTGATGGGAGACATGTGTTGGACATGAGTGGGGGCCTTGTGGAGGGTGCCTCTAGATGCTGGGGGGTGGGGGTGATGGGAGACATGAGTTGGACATGAGTGGGGGCCTGGTGGAGGGTGCCCTGCAGTGCTGGGGGGTGGGGGTGATGGGAGACATGAGTGGGGGCCTGGTGGAGGGTGCCCCTGACTGCTGGGGGGTGGGGGTGATGGGAGACATGAGTTGGACATGAGTGGGGGCTGGTGGAGGGTGCCCCTAGATGCTGGAGGGTGTGGGTGATGGGAGACAAATATTTGGACATGAGTGGGGGCCTGGTGGAGGGTGCCCCTGGATGCTGGGGGGTGGGGGTGCGGGGGGACATTTGTGGGGGCTTGGTGGAGTGTCCCCTGCACTGCTGGGGGGTGGGGGTGATGGGAGACATGAGTGGGGGCCTGGTGGAGGGTGCCCCCTGACTGGTGGGGGGTGGGGTGATGTGGGACATGGGTGGGGGCCGCTGGATGCTGCGGGTGGGGGTGCAGGGGGACATGTGTGGGGGCCTGGTGGAGGGTGCCCTGCACTGCTGGAGGGTGGGGGTGGTGGGAGACAGGAGTGGGGGCCTGGTGGAGGGTGCCCCTGACTGCTGGGGGTGGGGGTGATGGGAGACATGAGTTGGACATGAGTGGGGGCCTGGTGGTGGGTGCTTCTAGATGCTGGGGGGTGGGGTGATGGGAGACATGAGTTGGACATGAGTGGGGGCCTGCTGGGAGGGTGCCCTGCACTGCTGGGGGGTGGGGGTGATGGGAGACATGAGTGGGGGCCTGGTGGAGGGTGCCCCTGACTGCTGGGGGGTGGGGGTGATGGGAGACATGAGTTGGACATGAGTGGGGGCCTGGTGGAGGGTGCCCTGCACTGCGGGGGGATGGGGTGATGGGAGACATGAGTGGGGGCCTGGTGGAGGGTGCCCTGCACTGCGGGGGGTTGGGGTGATGGGAGACATGAGTGGGGGCCTGGTGGAGGGTGCCCTGCACTGCTGGGGGGTGGTGGTGATGGGAGACATGAGTGGGGACTTGGTGGGAGGGTGCCCCTGGATGCTGGGGGGTGGGAGTGCAGGGGGACATGAGTGGGGGCCTGGTGGAGGGTGCCCCTGGATGCTGGGGGGTGGGGGTGCAGGGGGACATGAGTGGGGGCCTGGTGAAGGGTGCCCCTGACTGGTGGGGGGTGGGGGTGATGGGAGACATGAGTGGGGGTCTGGTGGAGGATGCCTCTGGATGCTGGGGGTGGGGGTGCAGGGGGACATGTGTGGGGGCCTGGTGGAGGGTTCCCTGCACTGCTGGGGGGTGGGGGTGGTGGGAGACATGAGTGGGGTCCTGGTGTAGTGTGCCCCTGGATGCTGGGGGGCGGGGGGTGCAGGGGGACATGTGTGGGGGCCTGGTGGAGGGTGCCCCTGACTGCTGGGGGGTGGGGGTGATGGGAGACATGAGTTGGACATGAGTGGGGGCCTGGTGGAGGGTGCCCCTAGATGCTGGGGGGTGGGGGTGATGGGAGACATGAGTTGGACATGAGTGGGGGCCTGGTGGAGGGTGCCCTGCACTGCGGGGGGTTGGGGTGATGGGAGACATGAGTGGGGGCCTGGTGGAGGGTGCCCTGCACTGCTGGGGGGTGGTGGTGATGGGAGACATGAGTGGGGACCTGGTGGAGGGTGCCCCTGGATGCTGGGGGGTGGGAGTGCAGGAGGACATGAGTGGGGGCCTGGTGGAGGGTGCCCCTGGATGCTGGGGGTGGGGGTGCAGGGGGACATGAGTGGGGGCCAGGTGAAGGGTGCCCCTGACTGGTGGGGGGTGGGGGTGATGGGAGACATGAGTGGGGGCCTGGTGGAGGGATGCCTCTGGATGCTGGGGGTGGGGGTGCAGGGGGACATGTGTGGGGGCCTGGTGGAGGGTTGCCCTGCACTGCTGGGGGGTGGGGGTGGTGGGAGACAAGAGTGGGGACCTGGTGGAGGGTGCCCCTGGATGCTGGGGGGTGGGGGTGCAGGGGGACATGTGTGGGGGCCTGGTGGAGGGTGCCCTGCACTGCTGGGGGTGGGGGTGGTGGGAGACATGAGTGGGGCCTGTTGTAGGATGCCCCTGGATGCTGGGGGTGGGGTGATGGGAGACATGAGTTGGACATGAGTGGGGGCCTGGTGGAGGGTGCCCTGCACTGCTGGGGGGTGGGGGTGATGGGAGACATGAGTGGGGGCCTGGTGGAGGGTGCCCCTGGATGCAGGGGGGTGGGGGGTGCAGGGGGACATGTGTGGGGGCCTGGTGGAGGGTGCCCTGCACTGCTGGGCGGTGGGGGTGGTGGGAGACATGAGTGGGGGCCTGGTGGAGGGTGCCCCTGACTGCTGGGTGGTGGGGGTGATGGGAGACATGTGTTGGACATGAGTGGGGGCCTGGTGGAGGGTGCCTCTAGATGCTGGGGGGTGGGGGTGATGGGAGACATGAGTTGGACATGAGTGGGGGCCTGGTGGAGGGTGCCCTGCAGTGCTGGGGGGTGGGGGTGATGGGAGACATGAGTGGGGCCTGGTGGAGGGTGCCCCTGACTGCTGGGGGGTGGGGGTGATGGGAGACATGAGTTGGACATGAGTGGGGGCCTGGTGGAGGGTGCCCCTAGATGCTGGGGGGTGGGGGTGATGGGAGACATGAGTTGGACATGAGTGGGGGCCTGGTGAAGGGTGCCCCTGGATGCTGGGGGGGTGGGGGTGCGGGGGGACATTTGTGGGGGCCTGGTGGAGGGTGCCCTGCACTGCTGAGGGGTGGGGGTGATGGGAGACATGAGTGGGGGCCTGGTGGAGGGTGCCCCTGACTGGCGGGGGGTGGGAGTGATGGGGGACATAAGTGGGGGCCTGTTGGAGGGTGCCCCTGGATGCTGGGGGTGGGGGTGCAGGGGGACATGTGTGGGGGCCTGGTGGAGGGTGCCCTGCACTGCTGGGGGTGGTGGGAGACATGAGTGGGGGCCTGATGGAGGGTTCCCCTGGATGCTGGGGGGTGGGGGTGATGGGAGACATGAGTGGGGGCCTGGTGGAGGGTGCCCCTGGATGCTGGGGGTGGGGGTGCAGGGGGACATGTGTGGGGGCCTGGTGGAGGGTGCCCTGCACTGCTGGGGGGTGGGGGTGGTGGGAGACATGAGTGGGGGCCTGGTGGAGCGTGCCCCTGGATGCTGGGGGGTGGGGGTACAGGGGGACATGAGTGGGGGCCTGGTGGAGGGTGCCCCTGGATGCTGGGGGGTGGGGGTGCAGGGGGACATGAGTGGGGGCCTGGTGGAGGGTGCCTCTGGATGCTGGGGTGTGGGGGTGCAGGGGGACATGAGTGGGGGCCTGGTGGAGGGTGCCCCTGGATGTTTGGGGGGTGGGGGTGATGGGAGACATGAGTGGGGGCCTGGTGGAGGGTGCCCTGCACTGCTGGGGGGTGGGGGTGATGGGAGACATGAGTGGGGGTCTGGTGGAGGGTGCCCCTGGATGATGAGGGGTGGGGGTGATGGGAGACATGATTTGGACATGAGTGGGGGCCTGGAGGAGGGTGACCTGCACTGCTGGGGAGTGGGGGTGATGGGAGACATGAGTGGGGGCCTGGTGGAGGGTGCCCCTGGATGCTGGGTGGTGGGGGTGCAGGGGGACATGTGTGGGGGCCTGGTGGAGGGTGCCCTGCACTGCTGGGGGTTGGGGTGGTGGGAGACATGAGTGGGGGCCTGGTGGAGGGTGCCCCTGGATGGTGGGTGGTGGGGGTGCAGGGGGACATGAGTGGGGGCCTGGTGGAGGGTGCCATGTACTGCTGGGGGGTGGGGGTGCAGGGAGACATGAGTGGGGGCCTGGTGGAGGGTGCCCCTAGATGCTGGGGGGTGGGGGTGATGGGAGACATGAGTTGGACATGAGTGGGGGCCTGGTGGAGGGTGCCCTGCACTGCTGGGGGGTGGGGGTGATGGGAGACATGAGTGTGGGCCTGGTGGAGGGTGCCCCTAACTGCTGGGGGGTTGGGGTGCAGGGAGACGTGAGTGGGGGCCTGGTGGAGGGTGCCCCTAGATGCTGGGGTGTGGGGGTGATGGGAGACATGAGTTGGACATGAGTGGGGGCCTGGGGGAGGGTGCCCTGCACTGATGGGGGGTGGGGGTGATGGGAGACATGAGTGGGGGCCTGGTGGAGGGTGCCCCTGACTGCTGGGGGGTGGGGTGATGGGAGACATGAGTGGGGACCTGGTGGAGGGTGCCCCTGGATGCTGGGGGGTGGGGGTGCAGGGGGACATGTATGGGGGCCTGGTGGAGGGTGCCCTGCACTGCTGGGGGTGGGGGTGGTGGGAGACATGAGTGTGGGCCTGGTGTAGGGTGCCCCTGGATGCTGGAGGGTGGGCGTGCAGGGGGACATGAGTGGGGGCCTGGTGGAGGGTGCCCCTGGATGCTGGGGGGTGGGGGTGCAGGGGGACATGAGTGGGGGCCTGATGGAGGGTGCCCTGCACTGCTGGGGGGTGGGGGCGGTGGGAGACATGAATTGGGGGGCTGGTGGAGGGTTCCCCTGGATGCTGGGGGGTGGGGTGATGGGAGACATGAGTGGGGGCCTGGTGGAGGGTGCCCCTGGGGGGTGGGGGTGCAGGCGGACATGTGTGGGGGCCTGGTGGAGGGTGCCCTTCACTGCTGGGGGGTGGGGGTGGTGGAAGACATGAGTGGGGGCCTGGTGGAGGGTTCCCCTGGATGCTGGGGGGTGGGGTGATGGGAGACATGAGTGGGGGCCTGGTGGAGGGTGCCCCTGGATGCTGGGGGGTGGGGGTGCAGGGGGACATGTGTGGGGGCCTGGTGGAGGGTGCCCTGCACTGCTGGGGGGTGGGGGTGGTGGGAGACATGAGTGGGGGCCTGGTGGAGCGTGCCCCTGGATGCTGTGGGGTGGGGGTGCAGGGGGACATGAGTGGGGGCCTGCTGGACGGTGCCCCTGGATGCTGGGGGGTGGGGGTGCCGGGGGACATGAGTGGGGGCCTGGTGGAGGGTGCCTCTGGATGCTGGGGGGGTGGGTGTGATGGGAGACATGAGTGGGGGCCTGGTGGAGGGTGCCCATGACTGCTGGGGGGTGGGGGTGATGGGAGACATGAGTGGGGACCTGGTGGAGGGTGCCCCTGAATGCTGGGGGGTGGGGGTGCAGGGGGACATGGGTGGGGGCTTGGTGGAGGGTGCCTTGCACTGCTGGGGGGTGGGGGTGGTGGGAGACATGAGTGTGGGCCTGGTGGAGGGTGCCCCTGGATGCTGGGGGGTGGGGGTGCAGGGGTACATGAGTGGGGGGCTGGTGGAGGGTGCCCCTGGATGCTGGGGGGTGGGGGTGCAGGGGGACATGAGTGGGGGCCTGATGGAGGGTGCCCTGCACTGCTGGGGGGTGGGGGTGATGGGAGACATGATTGGAGGCCAGGTGGATGGTGCCCCTGGATGCTGGGGTTTGGGGGTGATGGGAGACATGAGTTGGACATGAGTGGGGGCCTGGTGGAGGGTGCCCTGCACTGCTGTGGGGTGGGGGTGATGGGAGACATGAGTGGGGGCCTGGTGGAGCGTGCCCCTGGGGGGTGGGGGTGCAGGCGGATATGTGTGGGGGCCTGGTGGAGGGTGCCCTTCACTGCTGGGGGGTGGGGGTGGTGGGAGACATGAGTGGGGGCCTGGTGGAGGGTTCCCCTGGATGCTGGGGGGTGGGGTGATGGGAGACATGAGTGGGGGCCTGGTGGAGGGTGCCCCTGGATGCTGGGGGGTGGGGGTGCAGGGGGACATGTGTGGGGGCCTGGTGGAGGGTGCCCTGCACTGCTGGGGGGTGGGGGTGGTGGGAGACATGAGTGGGGGCCTGGTGGAGCGTGCCCCTGGATGCTGTGGGGTGGAGGTGCAGGGGGACATGAGTGGGGGCCTGGTGGACGGTGCCCCTGGATGCTGGGGGGTGGGGGTGCCGGGGGACATGAGTGGGGGCCTGGTGGAGGGTGCCTCTGGATGCTGGGGGGGTGGGTGTGATGGGAGACATGAGTGGGGGCCTGGTGGAGGGTGCCCATGACTGCTGGGGGGTGGGGTTGATGGGAGACATGAGTGGGGACCTGGTGGAGGGTGCCCCTGAATGCTGGGGGGTGGGGGTGCAGGGGGACATGGGTGGGGGCTTGGTGGAGGGTGCCTTGCACTGCTGGGGGGTGGGGGTGGTGGGAGACATGAGTGTGGGCCTGGTGGAGGGTGCCCCTGGATGCTGGGGGGTGGGGGTGCAGGGGTACATGAGTGGGGGGCTGGTGGAGGGTGCCCCTGGATGCTGGGGGGTGGGGGTGCAGGGGGACATGAGTGGGGGCCTGATGGAGGGTGCCCTGCACTGCTGGGGGGTGGGGGTGATGGGAGACATGATTGGAGGCCAGGTGGAGGGTGCCCCTGGATGCTGGGGTTTGGGGGTGATGGGAGACATGAGTTGGACATGAGTGGGGGCCTGGTGGAGGGTGCCCTGCACTGCTGTGGGGTGGGGTTGATGGGAGACATGAGTGGGGGCCTGTTGGAGGGTGCCCCTGGATGCTGGGGGGTGGGGGTGCAGGGGGACATGAATGGGGGCCTGGTCGAGGGTGCCCTGCACTGCTGGGGGGTGGGGGTGCAGGGAGACATGAGTGGGGCCTGGTGGAGGGTGCCCCTAGATGGTGGGGGTGGGAGTGCAGGGGGACATGAGTGGGGGCCTGGTGGAGGGGGCCCTGCACTGCTGGGGGGTGGTGGGAGATATGAGTGGGGGCCTTGTGGAGGGTGCCCCTGGATGGTGGGGGGTGGGGGTGCAGGGGGACATGAGTGGGGGCCTGGTGGAGGGTGCCCTGCACTGCTGGGGGGTGGGGGTGCAGGGAGACATGAGTGGGGCCTGGTGGAGGGTGCCCCTAGATGGTGGGGGGTGGGGGTGATGGGAGACATGAGTTGGACATGAGTCGGGGCCTGGTGGAGGGTGCCCTGCACTGCTGGGGGGTGGGGGTGATGGGAGACATGAGTGGGGGCCTGGTGGAGGGTGCCCCTGACTGCTGGGGGGTGGGGGTGCAGGGAGACATTAGTGGGGGCCTGGTGGAGGGTGCCCCTAGATGCTGGGGGGTGGGGGTGATGGGAGACATGAGTTGGACATGAGTGGGGGCCTGGTGGAGGGTGCCCTGCACTGCTGGAGGGTGGGGGTGATGGGAGACATGAGTGGGGGCCTGGTGGAGGGTGCCCCTGACTGCTGGGGGGTGAGGGTGATGGGAGACATGAGTGGGGGCCTGGTGGAGGGTGCCCCTGGATGCTGGGGGTGCAGGGGGACATGTTGGGGGCCTGGTGGAGGGTGCCCTGCACTGCTGGGGGGTGGGGGTGGTGGGAGACATGAGTGTGGGCCTGGTGGAGGGTGCCCCTGGATGCTGGGGGGGTGGGGGTGCAGGGGTACATGAGTGGGGGCCTGGTGGAGGGTGCCCCTGGATGCTGGGGGGTGGGGGTGCAGGGGTACATGAGTGGGGGCCTGGTGGAGGGTGCCCCTGGATGCTGGGGGGTGGAGGTGCAGGGGGACATGAGTGGGGGCCTGGTGGAGGGTGCCCCGGGATGCTGGGGGGTGGGGGTGATGGGAGACATGATTTGGACATGTGTGGGGGCCTGATGGAGGGTGCCCTGCACTGCTGGGGGGTGGGGGTGATGGGAGACATGAGTGTGGGCCTGGTGGAGGGTGCCCCTGGATGCTGGGGTGTGGGGGTGCAGGGGGACATGAGTGGGGGCCTGGTGGAGGGTGCCCCTGGATGTTGGGGCGTGGGGGTGATGGGAGACATGAGTGGGGGCCTGGTGGAGGGTGCCCTGCACTGCTGGGGGGTGGGGGTGATGGGAGACATGAGTTGGACATGAGTGGGGGCCTGATGGAGGGTGCCCTGCACTGCTGGGGGTGGGGGTGATGGGAGACATGAGTGGGGGCCTGGTGGAGGGTGCCCCTGGATGCTGGGGTGTGGGGGTGCAGGGGGACATGAGTTGGGGCCTGGTGGAGGGTGCCCCTGGATGTTGGGGGGTGGGGGTGATGGGAGACATGAGTGGGGGCCTGGTGGAGGGTACCCTGCACTGCTGGGGGTGGGGGTGATGGGAGACATGAGCGGGGGCCTGGTGGAGGGTGCCCCTGACTGGTGGGGGGTGGGGTGATGGGAGACATGAGTGGGGGCTGGTGGAGGGTGCCCTGCACTGCTGGGGGGTGGGGGTGATGGGAGACATGAGTGGGGGCCTGATGGAGGGTGTCCCTGGATGCTGGGGGGTTCGGGTGGAGGGGGACATGTGTGGGGGCCTGGTGGAGGGTGCCCTGCACTGCTGGAGGGTGGGGGTGGTGGGAGACAGGAGTGGGGGCTTGGTGGAGGGTGCCCCTGGATGCTGGGGGGTGGGGGTGATGGGAGACATGAGTGGGGGCCTGGTGGAGGGCGCCCCTGACTGCTGGGGGGTGGGGGTGATGTGAGACATGAGTTGGACATGAGTGGGGGCCTGGTGGAGGGTGCCTCTAGATGCTGTGGGGTGGGGGTGATGGGAGACATAGTTGGACATGAGTGGGGGCCTGGTGGAGGGTGCCCTGCACTGCTGGGGGGTGGGGGTGATGGGAGACATGAGTGGGGGCCTGGTGGAGGGTGCCCCTGACTGCTGGGGGGTGGGGGTGATGGGAGACATGAGTTGGACATGAGTGGGGGCCTGGTGGAGGGTGCCCCTAGATGCTGGGGGGTGGGGTGATGGGAGACATGAGTTGGACATGAGTGGGGGCCTGGTGGAGGGTGCCCTGCACTGCTGGTGGGTCGGGGTGATGGGAGACATGAGTGGGGGCATGGTGGAGGGTGCCCTGCACTGCTGGGGGGTGGGGGTGATGGGAGACATGAGTGGGGGCTTGGTGGAGGGTGCCCCTGACTGGTGGTGGGTGGGGGTGATGGGAGACATGAGTGGGGGCCTGGTGGAGGGTGCCCCTGGATGCTGGGGGGTGGAGGTGCAGGGGGACATGAGTGGGGGCCTGGTGGAGGATGCCCCTGGATGCCGGGGGCTGGGAGTGCAGGGGGACATGAGTGGGGGCCTGGTGGAGGGTGCCCTGAATGGTGGGGGGTGGGGGTGATGGGAGACATGAGTTGGACATGAGTGGGGGACTGGTGGAGGGTGCCCTGCACTGCTGGGGGGTGGGGGTGATGGGAGAAATGAGTGGGGCCTGGTGGAGGGTGCCTCTGGATGCTGGGGGGTTGGGGTGCAGGGGACATGAGTAGGGGCCTGGTGGAGGGTGCCCCTGGATGCTGGGGGGTGGGGGTGCAGGGGGACATGTGTGGGGGCCTGGTGGAGGGTGCCCTGCACTGCTGGGGAGTGGGGGTGGTGGGAGACATGAGTGGGGGCTTGGTGAAGGGTGCCCCTGGATGCTGGGGGGTGGGGGTGATGGGAGACATGAGTGGGGGCCTGGTGGAGTGTGCCCCTGGATGCAGGGGGAGGGAATGCAGGGGGACATGTGTGGGGGCCTGGTGGAGGGTGCCCTGCACTGCTGGGGGGTGGGGGTGGTGGGAGACATGAGTGGGGGCCTGGTGGAGGGTGCCCCTGGATGCTGGGGGTGGGGGTGATGGGAGACATGAGTTGGACATGAGTGGGGGCCTGGTGGAGGGTGCCCTGCACTGCTGGGGGGTGGGGGTGATGGGAAACATTAGTGGGGGCCTGGTGGAGGGTGCCCCTGGATGCAGGGGGATGGGGTGCAGGGGGACATGTGTGGGGGCCTGGTGGAGGGTGTCCTGCACTGCTGGGGGGTGGGGGTGGTGGGAGACATGAGTGGGGCCTGGTGGAGGGTGCCCCTGATTTCTGGGTGGTGGGGGTGATGGGATACATGAGTTGGGCATGAGTGGGGGCCTGGTGGAGGGTGCCGCTAGATGCTGGGGGGTGGGGGTGATGGGAGACATGAGTTGGACATGAGTGGGGGCCTTCTGGAGGGTGCCCTGCACTGCTGGGGGGTGATGGGAGACATGAGTGGGGGCCTGGTGGAGGGTGCCCCTGACTGGTGGGGGGTGGGAGTGATGGGGGACATGAGTGGGGGCCTGGTGGAGGGTGCCCCTGGATGTTGGGGGGTGGGGGTGCAGGGGGACATGTGTGGGGGCCTGGTGGAGGGTGCCCTGCACTGCTGGGGGGTGGGGTTGGTGGGAGACATGAGTGGGGGCCTGGTGGAGGGTTCCTGTGGATGCTGGGGGTTGGGGGTGATGGGAGACAAGAGTGGGGGCCTGGTGGAGGGTGCCCTGCACTGCTGGGGGTTGGGGGTGGTGGGAGACATGACTGGGGGCCTGGTGGAGCGTGCCCCTGGATGCTGGGAGGTGGGGGTGCAGGGGGACATGAGTGGGGGCCTGGTGGAGGGTGCCCCTGGATGCTGGGGGGTGGGGTGCAGGGGGACATGAGTGGGGGCCTGGTGGAGGGTTCCTCTGGATGCTGGGGGGTGGGGGTGATGGGAGACATGAGTTGGACATGAGTGGGGGCCTAGTGGAGGGTGCCCTGCACTGCTGGGGGGTGGGGGTGATGGGAGACATGAGTGGGGGCCTGGTGGAGGGTGCCCCTGGATGATGGGGGGTGGGGGTGATGGGATACATGAGTTGGACATGAGTGGGGGCCTGGAGGAGGGTGCCCTGCACTGCGGGGGGGTGGGGGTGATGGGAGACATGAGTGGGGGCCTGGTGGAGGGTGCCCCTGGATGCTGGGGGGTGGGGGTGCAGGGGGACATATGCGGGGGCCTGGTGGAGGGTGCCCTGCACTGCTGGGGGGTGGGGGTGGTGGGAGCCATGAGTGGGGGCCTGGTGGAGGGTGCCCCTGGATGCTGGGGGGTGGGGGTGCAGGGGGACATGTGTGGGGGCCTGGTGGAGGGTGCCCTGCACTGCTGGGGGGTGGGGGTGATGGGAGACATGAGTGGTGGCCTGGTGGAGGGTGCCCCTGGATGATGGGGGGTGAGGGTGATGAGAGACATGAGTTGGACATGAGTGGGGGCCTGGAGGAGGGTGCCCTGCACTGCTGGGTGGTGGGGGTGAAGGGAGACATGAGTGGGGGCCTGGTGGAGGGTGCCCCTGGATGCTGGGGGGTGGGGGTGTGGGGGGACATGTGTGGGGGCCTGGTGGAGGGTGCCCTGCACTGCTGGGGGGTGGGGGAGGTGGGAGACATGAGTGTGGGCCTGGTGGAGGGTGCCCCTGGATGCTGGGGGGTGGGGGTGCAGGGGTACATGAGTTGGGGCCTGGTGGAGGGTGCCCCTGCACTGCTGGGGGGTGGGGGTGATGGGAGACATGAGTGGAGGCCTAGTGGAGGGTGCCCCTGGATGCTGGGGTTTGGGGGTGATGGGAGACATGAGTTGGACATGAGTGGGGGCCTGGTGGAGGGTGCCCCTGGATGCTGGGGGGTGGGGGTGCAGGGGGATATGTGTGGGGGCCTGGTGGAGAGTGCCCTGCACTGCTGGGGGGTGGGGGTGTTGGGAGACATGAGTGGGGGCCTGGTGGAGGGTGCCCCTGGATGCTGGGGGGTGGGGTGCAGGGGGACATGAGTGGGGGCCTTGTGGAGGGTGCCCTGCACTGCTGGGGGTGGGGGTGCAGGGAGACATGAGTGGGGGCCTGGTGGAGGGTGCCCCTAGATGCTGGGGGGGTGGGGGTGATGGGAGACATTTGTTGGACATGAGTGGGGGCCTGGTGGAGGGTGCCCTGCACTGCTGGGGGGTGGGGGTGATGGGAGACATGAGTGGGGGCCTGGTGGAGGGTGCCCCTGACTGCTGGGGGGGTGGGGGTGCAGGGAGACATTAGTGGGGGCCTGGTGGAGGGTGCCCCTGGATGCTGGGGCTGGGGGTGCAGGGGGACATGTTGGGGGCCTGGTGGAGGGTGCCCTGCACTGCTGGGGGGTGTGGGTGGTGGGAGACATGAGTGTGGGCCTGGTGGAGGGTGCCCCTGGATGCTGGGGGGGGCGGGGGTGCAGGGGTACATGAGTGGGGGCCTGGTGGAGGGTGCACCTGGATGCTGGGGGGTGGGGGTGCAGGGGGACATGAGTGGGGGCCTGGTGGAGGGTGCCCCTGGATGCTGGGGGGTGGGGTGATGGGAGACATGAGTTGGACATGAGTTGGGGCCTGATGGAGGGTGCCCTGCACTGCTGGGGGGTGGGGGTAATGGGAGACATGAGTGGAGGCCTGGTGGAGGGTGCCCCTGGATGCTGGGGTTTGGGGGTGATGGGAGACATGAGTTGGACATGAGTGGGGGCCTGGTGGAGGGTGCCCCTGGATGCTGGGGGGTGGGGGTGCAGGGGGATATGTGTGGGGGCCTGGTGGAGAGTGCCCTGCACTGCTGGGGGGTGGGGGTGTTGGGAGACATGAGTGGGGGCCTGGTGGAGGGTGCCCCTGGATGCTGGGGGGTGGGGTGCAGGGGGACATGAGTGGGGGCCTTGTGGAGGGTGCCCTGCACTGCTGGGGGTGGGGGTGCAGGGAGACATGAGTGGGGGCCTGGTGGAGGGTGCCCCTAGATGCTGGGGGGGTGGGGGTGATGGGAGACATTTGTTGGACATGAGTGGGGGCCTGGTGGAGGGTGCCCTGCACTGCTGGGGGGTGGGGGTGATGGGAGACATGAGTGGGGGCCTGGTGGAGGGTGCCCCTGACTGCTGGGGGGGCGGGGGTGCAGGGAGACATTAGTGGGGGCCTGGTGGAGGGTGCCCCTGGATGCTGGGGCTGGGGGTGCAGGGGGACATGTTGGGGGCCTGGTGGAGGGTGCCCTGCACTGCTGGGGGGTGTGGGTGGTGGGAGACATGAGTGTGGGCCTGGTGGAGGGTGCCCCTGGATGCTGGGGGGGGGCGGGGGTGCAGGGGTACATGAGTGGGGGCCTGGTGGAGGGTGCACCTGGATGCTGGGGGGGTGGGGGTGCAGGGGGACATGAGTGGGGGCCTGGTGGAGGGTGCCCCTGGATGCTGGGGGGTGGGGTGATGGGAGACATGAGTTGGACATGAGTTGGGGCCTGATGGAGGGTGCCCTGCACTGCTGGGGGGTGGGGGTAATGGGAGACATGAGTGGAGGCCTGGTGGAGGGTGCCCCTGGATGCTGGGGTTTGGGGGTGATGGGAGACATGTGTTGGACATGAGTGGGGGCCTGGTGGAGAGTGCCCTGCACTGCTGGGGGGTGTGGGTGATGGGAGACATGAGTGGGGGCCTGGTGGAGGGTGCCCCTGGATGCTGGGGGGTGGGAGTGCAGGGGGACATGTGTGGGGGCCTGGTGGAGGGTGCCCTGCACTGCTGGGGGGTGAGGGTGATGGGAGACATGAGTGGGGGCCTGGTGGAGGGTGCCCCTGACTGCTGGCTGGTGGGGGAGTGGGTGATGGGAGACATGAGTGGGGGCCTGGTGGAGGGTGCCCCTGGATGCTGGGGGGTGGGGGTGCAGGGGGACATGTGTTGGGGCCTGGTGGAGGGTGCCCTGCACTGCTGGGGGGTGGGGTGGTGGGAGACATGAGTGGGGGCCTGGTGGAGGGTGCCCCTGGATGCTGGGGGGTGGGGTTGCAGGGGGACATTAATGGGGGCCTGGTGGAGGGTGCCCCTGACTGCTGGGGGGTGGGGGTGCAGGGAGACATGAGTGGGGCCTGGTGGAGGGTGCCCCTAGATGCTGGGGGGTGGGGGTGATGGGAGACATGAGTTGGACATGAGTGGAGGCCTGGTGCAGGGTGCCCTGCACTGCTGGGGGGTGGGGGTGATGGGAGACATGAGTGGGGGGCCTGGTGGAGGGTGCCCCTGACTGCTGGCTGGTGGGGGTGGGGGTGATGGGAGACATGAGTGGGAACCTGGTGGAGGGTGCCCCTGGATGCTGGGGGGTGGGGGTGCAGGGGGACATGAGTGGGGGCCTGGTGGAGGGGGCCCCTGGATGCTGGGGGGTGGGGTTGCAGGGGGACATGAGTGGGAGCTTGGTGGAGGGTGCCCCTGGATGCTGGGGCGTGGGGGTGCAGGGAGACATCAGTGGGGGCCTGGTGGAGGGTGCCCCTAGATGCTGGGGGGTGGGGGTGATGGGAGACATGAGTGGGGGCCTGGTGGAGGGTGCCCCTGATTGCTGGGGGGTGGGGGTGCAGGGAGACATTAGTGGGGGCCTGGTGGAGGGTGCCCCTGGATGCTGGAGGAGTGGGGGTGCAGGGGTACATGAGTGGGGGCCTGCTGGAGGGTGCACCTGGATGCTGGGGGGTGGGGGTGCAGGGGGACATGAGTGGGTCCTGGTGGAGGGTGCCCCTGGATGCTGGGGTGATGGGAGACATGAGTTGGACATGAGTGGGGGCCTGATGGAGGGTGCCCTGCACTGCTGGGGGGTGGGGGTGATGGGAGACATGAGTGGAGGCCTGGTGGAGGGTGCCCCTGGATGCTGGGGTTTGGGGGTGATGGGAGACATGAGTTGGACATGAATGGGGGCCTGGTGGAGAGTGCCCTGCACTGCTGGGGGGTGTGGGTGATGGGAGACATGAGTGGGGGCCTGGTGGAGGGTGCCCCTGGATGCTGGGGGGTGGGGGTGCAGGGGGACATGTGTGGGGCCTGGTGGAGGGTGCCCTGCACTGCTGGGGGGTGGGGTGGTGGGAGACATGAGTGGGGGCCTGGTGGAGGGTGCCCCTGGATGCTGGGGGTGGGGTTGCAGGGGGATATGAATGGGGGCCTGGTGGAGGGTGCCCCTGACTGCTGGGGGGTGGGGGTGCAGGGAGACATGAGTGGGGCCTGGTGGAGGGTGCCCCTAGATGCTGGGGGGTGGGGGTGATTGGAGACATGAGTTGGACATGAGTGGAGGCCTGGTGCAGGGTGCCCTGCACTGCTGGGGGGTGGGGGTGATGGGAGACATGAGTGGGGGCCTGGTGGAGGGTGCCCCTGACTGCTGGCTGGTGGGGGTGGGGGTGGGGGTGATGGGAGACATGAGTGGGAACCTGGTGGAGGGTGCCCCTGGATGCTGGGGGGTGGGGGTGCAGGGGGACATGAGTGGGGGCCTGGTGGAGGGGGCCCCTGGATGCTGGGGGGTGGGGGTGCAGGGAGACATCAGTGGGGGCCTGGTGGAGGGTGCCCCTAGATGCTGGAGAGTGGGGGTGATGGGAGACATGTGTTCGAGATGAGTGGGGGCCTGGTGGAGGGTGCCCTGCACTGCTGGTGGGTGGGGGTGATGGGAGACATGAGTGGGGGCCTGGTGGAGGGTGCCCCTGACTGCTGGGGGGTGGGGGGTGCAGGGAGACATGAGTGGGGGCCTGGTAGAAGGTGCCCCTAGATGCTGGGGGTGGGGGTGATGGGCGACATGAGTTGGACATGAGTGGGGGCCTGGTGGAGGGTGCCCTGCACTGCTGGGGGGTGGGGGTGCAGGGACACATGAGTGGGGGCCTGGTGGAGGGTGCCCCTAGATGCTGGGGGGGTGGGGTGATGGGAGACATGAGTTGGACATGAGTGGGGGCCTGGTGGAGGGTGCCCTGCACTGCTGGGGGGTGGGGGTGATGGGAGACATGAGTGGGGGCCTGGTGGAGGGTGCCCCTGACTGCTGGGGGGGGTGCAGGGAGACATTAGTGGGGGCCTGGTGGAGGGTGCCCCTAGATGCTGGGGGGTGGGGGTGATGGAAGACATGAGTTGGACATGAGTGGGGGCCTGGTGGAGGGTGCCCCTGACTGCTGGGGGGTGGGGGTGATGGAAGACATGAGTGGGGGCCTGGTGGAGGGTGCCCCTGGATGCTGGGGGGTGGGGGTGAAGGGGGACATGTTGGGGGCCTGGTGGAGGGTGCCCTGCACTGCTGGGGGTGGGGGTGGTGATAGACATGAGTGTGGGCCTGGTGGAGGGTGCCCCTGGATGCTGGGGGGTGGGGGTGCAGGGGTACATGAGTGGGGGCCTGGTCGAGGGTGCCCCTGGATGCTGGGGGTGGGGGTGCAGGGGGACATGAGTGGGGCCCTGGTGGAGGGTGCCCCTGGATGCTGGGGGGTGGGGGTGATGGGAGACATGAGTTGGACATGAGTGGGGGCCTGGTGGAGGGTGCCCTGCACTGCTGGGGGGTGGGGGCGATGGGAGACATGAGTGGAGGCCTGGTGGAGGGTGCCCCTGGATGCTGGGGTTTGGGGGTGATGGGAGACCTGAGTTGGACATGAGTGGGGGCCTGGTGGAGGGTGCCCTGCACTGCTGGGGGGTGTGGGTGATGGGAGACATGAGTGGGGGCCTGGTGGAGGGTGCCCCTGGATGCTGGGGGGTGGGGGTGCAGGGGGACATGTGTGGGGGCCTGGTGGAGAGTGCCCTGCACTGCCGGGGGTGGGGGTGGTGGGAGACATGAGTGGGGGCCTGGTGGAGGGTGCCCCTGGATGCTGGGGGGTGGGGTTGCAGGGGGACATGAGTGGGGGCCTGGTGGAGGGTGCCCCTGACTGCTCGGGGTGGGGGTGCAGGGAGACATGAGTGGGGGCCTGGTGGAGGGTACCCCTAGATGCTGGGGGGTGGGGGTGATGGGAGACATGAGTTGGACATGAGTGGGGGCCTGGTGCAGGGTGCCCTGCACTGCTGGGGGGTGGGGGTGATGGGAGACATGAGTGGGGGCCTGGTGGAGGGTGCCCCTGACTGCTGGGGGGTGGGGGTGGGGATGATGGGAGACATGAGTGGGGGCCTGGTGGAGGGTGCCCCTAGATGCTGGGGGGTGGGGGTGATGGGAGACATGAGGTGGACATGAGTGGGGGCCTGGTGGAGGGTGCCCTGCACTGCTGGGGGGTGGGGTGATGGGAGACATGAGTGGGGGCCTGGTGGAGGGTGCCCCTGGATGCTGGGGGGGTGGGTGTGCAGGGGGACATGTGTGGGGGCCTGGTGGAGGGTGCCCTGCCCTGCTGGGGGAGGTGGGGGGGTGGGAGACATGAGTGGGGGCCTGGTGGAGGGTGCCCCTGGATGCTGGGGGGTGGGAGTGCAGGGGGACATGAGTGGGGGCCTGGTGGAGGGTGCCCCTGGATGCTGGGGGGTGGGGGTGCAGGTGGACATGAGTGGGAGCTTGGTGGAGGGTGCCCCTGGATGCTGGGGGGTGGGGGTGCAGGGAGACATCAGAGGGGGCCTGGTGGAGGGTGCCCCTAGATGCTGGAGGGTGGGGTGATGGGAGACATGAGTTCGAGATGAGTAGGGGCCTGGTGGAGGGTGCCCTGCACTGCTGGTGGGTGGGGGTGATGGGAGACATGAGTGGGGGCCTGGTGGAGGGTGCCCCGACTGCTGGGGGTGGGGGTGCAGGGAGACATGAGTGGGGGCCTGGTGGAGGGTGCCCCTAGATGCTGGGGGTGGGGGTGATGGGAGACATGAGTTGGACATGAGTGGGGGCCTGGTGGAGGGTGCCCTGCACCGCTGGGGGCTGGGGGTGATGGGAGACATGAGTGGGGGCCTGGTGGAGGGTGCCCCTGACTGCTGGTTGGTGGGGGCGATGGGAGACATGAGTGGGGGCCTGGTGGGGGGTGCCCCTAGATGCTGGGGGGGTGGGGGTGATGGGAGACATGATTTGGACATGAGTGGGGGCCTGGTGGAGGGTGCCCCTAGATGCTGGGGGGTGGGGGTGATGGGAGACATGATTTGGACATGAGTGGGGGCCTGGTGGAGGGTGCCCTGCACTGCTGGGGGGTGGGGTGATGGGAGACATGAGTGGGGGCCTGGTGGAGGGTGCCCCTGGATGCTGGGGGGTGGGGGTGCAGGGGGACATGTGTGGGGGCCTGGTGGAGGGTGCCCTGCACTGCTGGGGGCTGGGGGTGCAGGGGGACATGATTGGGAGCTTGGCGGAGGATGCACCTGGATGCTGGGGGGTGGGGGTGCAGGGACACATCCGTGGGGGCCTGGTGGAGGGTGCCACTAGATGCTGGGGGGTGGGGGTGATGGGAGACATGAGTTGGACATGAGTGGGGGCCTGGTGCAGGGTGCCCTGCACTGCTGGGGGGTGGGGGTGATGGGAGACATGAGTGGCGGCCTGGTGGAGGGTGCCCCTGACTGCTGGGGGGTGGGGGTGGGGGTGATGGGAGACATGAGTTGGACATGAGTGGGGGAATGGTGCAGGGTGCCCTGCACTGCTGGGGGGTGGGGTGATGGGAGACATGAGTGGGGGCCTGGTGGAGGGTGCCCCTGGATGCTGGGGGGTGGGGGTGCAGGGGGACATGAGTGGGGGCCTGGTGGAGGGTGCCCTGCACTGCTGGGGGGTGGGGGTGCAGGGAGACATGAGTGGGGGCCTGGTGGAGGGTGCCCCTAGATGCTGGGGGGGTGGGGGTGATGGGAGACATGTGTTGGACATGAGTGGGGGCCTGGTGGAGGGTGCCCTGCACTGCTGGGGGGTGGGGGTGATGGGAGACATGAGTGGGGGCCTGGTGGAGGGTGCCCCTGACTGCTGGGGGGTGGGGGTGCAGGGGGACATGAGTGGGGGCCTGGTGGAGGGTGCCCCTGGTTGCTGGGGGGTGGGGTGATGGGAGACATGAGTTGGACATGAGTGGGGGCCTGATGGAGGGTGCCCTGCACTGCTGGGGGGTGGGGGTGGTGGGAGACATGAGTGTGGGCCTGGTGGAGGGTGCCCCTAGATGCTGGGGGGGTGGGGGTGATGGGAGACATGTGTTGGACATGAGTGGGGGCCTGGTGGAGGGTGCCCTGCACTGCTGGGGGGTGGGGGTGATGGGAGACATGAGTGGGGGCCTGGTGGAGGGTGCCCCTGACTGCTGGGGGGTGGGGGTGCAGGGAGACATTAGTGGGGGCCTGGTGGAGGGTGCCCCTGGATGCTGGGGGTGGGGGTGCAGGGGGACATGAGTGGGGGCCTGGTGGAGGTTGCCCTGCACTGCTGGGGGGTGGGGGTGGTGGTGGGAGACATGAGTGTGGGCCTGGTGGAGGGTGCCCCTGGATGCTGGGGGGGTGGGGGTGCAGGGGTACATGAGTGGGGGCCTGGTGGAGGGTGCACCTGGATGCTGGGGGGTGGGGGTGCAGGGGTACATAAGTGGGGGCCTGGTGGAGGGTGCACCTGGATGCTGGGGGGTGGGGGTGCAGGGGGACATGAGTGGGGGCCTGGTGGAGGGTGCCCCTGGATGCTGGGGGTGGGGTGATGGGAGACATGAGTTGGACATGAGTGGGGGCCTGATGGAAGGTGCCCTGCACTGCTGGGGGGTGGGGGTGATGGGAGACATGAGTGGAGGCCTGGTGGAGGGTGCCCCTGGATGTTGGGGTTTGGGGGTGATGGGAGACATGTGTTGGACATGAGTGGGGGCCTGGTGGAGAGTGCCCTGCACTGCTGGGGGGTGTGGGTGATGGGAGACATGAGTGGGGGCCTGGTGGAGGGTCCCCCTGGATGCTGGGGGGTGGGGGTGCAGGGGGACATGTGTGGGGGCCTGGTGGAGGGTGCCCTGCACTGCTGGGGGGTGGGGTGGTGGGAGACATGAGTGGGGGCCTGGTGGAGGGTGTCCCTGTATGCTGGGGGGTGGGGTTGCAGGGGGACATGAATGGGGGCCTGGTGGAGGGTGCCCCTGACTGCTGGTGGGTGGGGGTGCAGGGAGACATGAGTGGGGCCTGGTGGAGGGTGCCCCTAGATGCTGGGGGGTGGGGGTGATGGGAGACATGAGTTGGACATGAGTGGAGGCCTGGTGCAGGGTGCCCTGCACTGCTGGGGGGTGGGGGTGATGGGAGACATGAGTGGGGGCCTGGTGGAGGGTGCCCCTGACTGCTGGCTGGTGGGGGTGGGGGTGATGGGAGACATGAGTGGGAACCTGGTGGAGGGTGCCCCTGGATGCTGGGGGGTGGGGGTGCAGGGGGGACATGAGTGGGGGCCTGGTGGAGGGTGCCCCTGGATGCTGGGGCGTGGGGGTGCAGGGAGACATCAGTGGGGGCCTGGTGGAGGGTGCCCCTAGATGCTGGGGGGTGGGGGTGATGGGAGACATGAGTGGGGGCCTGGTGGAGGGTGCCCCTGACTGCTGGGGGTTGGGGGTGCAGGGAGACATTAGTGGGGGCCTGGTGGAGGGTGCCCCTGGATGCTGGGGGTGAGGGTGCAGGGGGACATGTTGGGGGCCTGGTGGAGGGTGCTCTGCGCTGCTGGGGGGTGGGGGTGATGGGAGACATGAGTGTGGGCCTGGTGGAGGGTGCCCCTGGATGCTGGGGGGGTGGGGGTGCAGGGGTACATGAGTGGGGGCCTGGTGGAGGGTGCACCTGGATGCTGGGGGGTGGGGGTGCAGGGGGACATGAGTGGGGGCCTGGTGGAGGGTGCCCCTGGATGCTGGGGGGTGGGGTGATGGGAGACATGAGTTGGACATGAGTGGGGGCCTGATGGAGGGTGCCCTGCACTGCTGGGGGGTGGGGGTGATGGGAGACATGAGTGGAGGCCTGGTGGAGGGTGCCCCTGGATGCTGGGGTTTGGGGGTGATGGGAGACATGTGTTTGACATGAGTGGGGGCCTGGTGGAGAGTGCCCTGCACTGCTGGGGGGTGTGGGTGATGGGAGACATGAGTGGGGGCCTGGTGGAGGGTGCCCCTGGATGCTGGTGGGTGGGGGTGCAGGGGGACATGTGTGGGGGCCTGGTGGAGGGTGCCCTGCACTGCTGGGGGGTGGGGTGGTGGGAGACATGAGTGGGGGCCTGGTGGAGGGTGCCCCTGGATGCTGGGGGGTGGGGTTGCAGGGGGACATGAATGGGGGCCTGGTGGAGGGTGCCCCTGACTGCTGGGGGGTGGGGGTGCAGGGAGACATGAGTGGGGCCTGGTGGAGGGTGCCCCTAGATGCTGGGGGGTGGGGGTGATGGGAGACATGAGTTGGACATGAGTGGAGGCCTGGTGCAGGGTGCCCTGCACTGCTGGGGGGTGGGGGTGATGGGAGACATGAGTGGGGGCCTGGTGGAGGGTGCCCCTGACTGCTGGCTGGTGGGGGTGGGGGTGATGGGAGACATGAGTGGGAACCTGGTGGAGGGTGCCCTGGATGCTGGGGGGTGGGGGTGCAGGGGGACATGAGTGGGGGCCTGGTGGAGGGGGCCCCTGGATGCTGGGGGGCGGGGGTGCAGGGGGACATGAGTGGGAGCTTGGTGGAGGGTGCCCCTGGATGCTGGGGCGTGGGGGTGCAGGGAGACATCAGTGGGGGCCTGGTGGAGGGTGCCCCTAGATGCTGGAGAGTGGGGGTGATGGGAGACATGTGTTCGAGATGAGTGGGGGCCTGGTGGAGGGTGCCCTGCACTGCTGGTGGGTGGGGGTGATGGGAGACATGAGTGGGGGCTTGGTGGAGGGTGCCCCCGACTGCTGGGGGGTGGGGGTGCAGGGAGACATGGGTGGGGGCCTGGTGGAGGGTGCCCCTAGATGCTGGGGGGTGGGGGTGATGGGCGACATGAGTTAGACATGAGTGGGGGCCTGGTGGAGGGTGCCCCGCACTGCTGGGGGGTGGGGGTGCAGGGACACATGAGTGAGGGCCTGGTGGAGGGTGCCCCTAGATGCTGGGGGGTGGGGGTGATGGGAGACATGAGTTGGACATGAGTGGGGGCCTGGTGGAGGGTGCCCTGCACTGCTGGGGGGTGGGGGTGATGGGAGACATGAGCGGGGGCCTGGTGGAGGGTGCCCCTGACTGCTGGGGGGTGGGGGTGCAGGGAGACATTAGTGGGGGCCTGGTGGAGGGTGCCCCTAGATGCTGGGGGGTGGGGGTGATGGAAGACATGAGTTGGACATGAGTGGGGGCCTGGTGGAGGGTGCCCTGCACTGCTGGGGGGGTGGGGTGATGGGAGACATGAGTGGGGGCCTGGTGGAGGGTGCCCCTGACTGCTGGGGGGTGGGGGTGATGGGAGACATGAGTGGGGGCCTGGTGGAGGGTGCCCCTGGATGCTGGGGGGTGGGGGTGAAGGGGGACATGTTGGGGGCCTGGTGGAGGGTGCCCTGCACTGCTGGGGGTGGGGGTGGTGGGAGACATGAGTGTGGGCCTGGTGGAGGATGCCCCTGGATGCTGGGGGGTGGGGGTGCAGGGGTACATGAGTGGGGGCCTGGTGGAAGGTGCCCCTGGATGCTGGGGGGTGGGGGTGCAGGGGGACATGAGTGGGGACCTGGTGGAGGGTTCCCCTGCATGCTGGGGGGTGGGGGTGATGGGAGACATGAGTTGGACATGAGTGGGGGCCTGGTGGAGGGTGCCCTGCACTGCTGGGGGGTGGGGGCGATGGGAGACATGAGTGGAGGCCTGGTAGAGGGTGCCCCTGGATGCTGGGGTTTGTGGGTGATGGGAGACATGAGTTGGACATGAGTGGGGGCCTGGTGGAGGGTGCCCTGCACTGCTGGGGGGTGGGGGTGCAGGGACACATGAGTGGGGGCCTGGTGGAGGGTGCCCCTAGATGCTGGGGGGGTGGGGGTGATGGGAGACATGAGTTGGACATGAGTGGGGGCCTGGTGGAGGGTGCCCTGCACTGCTGGGGGGTGGGGGTGATGGGAGACATGAGTGGGGGCCTGGTGGAGGGTGCCCCTGACTGCTGGGGGTGCAGGGAGACATTAGTGGGGGCCTGGTGGAGGGTGCCCCTAGATGCTGGGGGGTGGGGGTGATGGAAGACATGAGTTGGACATGAGTGGGGGCCTGGTGGAGGGTGCCCTGCACTGCTGGGTGGGTGGGGTGATGGGAGACATGAGTGGGGGCCTGGTGGAGGGTGCCCCTGGATGCTGGGGGTGGGGGTGAAGGGGGACATGTTGGGGGCCTGGTGGAGGGTGCCCTGCACTGCTGGGGGTGGGGGTGGTGGGAGACATGAGTGTGTGCCTGGTAGAGGGTGCCCCTGGATGCTGGGGGGTGGGGGTGCAGGGGTACATGAGTGGGGGCCTGGTGGAGGGTGCCCCTGGATGCTGGGGGGTGGGGGTGCAGGGGGACATGAGTGGGGCCCTGGTGGAGGGTTCCCCTGCATGCTGGGGGGTGGGGGTGATGGGAGACATGAGTTGGACATGAGTGGGGGCCTGGTGGAGGGTGCCCTGCACTGCTGGGGGGTGGGGGCGATGGGAGACATGAGTGGAGGCCTGGTAGAGGGTGCCCCTGGATGCTGGGGTTTGGGGGTGATGGGAGACATGAGTTGGACATGAGTGGGGGCCTGGTGGAGGGTGCCCTGCACTGCTGGGGGGTGTGGGTGATGGGAGACATGAGTGGGGGCCTGGTGGAGGGTGCCCCTGGATGCTGGGGGGTGGGGGTGCAGGGGGACATGTGTGGGGGCCTGGTGGAGAGTGCCCTGCACTGCCGGGGGGGGTGGTGGGAGACATGAGTGGGGGCCTGGTGGAGGGTGCCCCTGGATGCTGGGGGGTGGGGTTGCAGGGGGACATGAGTGGGGGCCTGGTGGAGGGTGCCCCTGACTGCTCGGGGGTGGGGGTGCAGGGAGACATGAGTGGGGGCCTGGTGGAGGGTACCCCTAGATGCTGGGGGGTGGGGGTGATGGGAGACATGAGTTGGACATGAGTGGGGGCCTGGTGCAGGGTGCCCTGCACTGCTGGGGGGTGGGGGTGGGGGTGATGGGAGACATGAGTGGGGGCCTGGTGGAGGGTGCCCCTGACTGCTGGGGGGTGGGGGTGGGGATGATGGGAGACATGAGTGGGGGCCTGGTGGAGGGTGCCCCTAGATGCTGGGGAGTGGGGGTGATGGGAGACATGAGGTGGACATGAGTGGGGGCCTGGTGGAGGGTGTCCTGCACTGCTGGGGGGTGGGGTGATGGGAGACATGAGTGGGGGCCTGGTGGAGGGTGCCCCTGGATGCTGGGGGGTGGGGGTGCAGGGGGACATGTGTGGGGGCCTGGTGGAGGGTGCCCTGCACTGCTGAGGGGTGGGGGTGGTGGGAGACATGAGTGGGGGCCTGGTGGAGGGTGCCCCTGGATGCTGGGGGGTGGGAGTGCAGAGGGACATGCGTAGGGGCCTGGTGGAGGGTGCCCCTGGATGCTGGGGGGTGGGGGTGCAGGGGGACATGAGTGGGAGCTTGGTGGAGGGTGCCCCTGGATGATGGGGGGTGGGGGTGCAGGGAGACATCAGAGGGGGCCTGGTGGAGGGTGCCCCTAGATGCTGGAGGGTGGGGGTGATGGGAGACATGAATTCGAGATGAGTGGGGGCCTGGTGGAGGGTGCCCTGCACTGCTGGTGGGTGGGGGTGATGGGAGACATGAGTGGGGGCCTGGTGGTGGGTGCCCCTGACTGCTGGGGGTGGGGGTGCAGGGAGACATGAGTGGGGGCCTGGTGGAGGGTGCCCCTAGATGCTGGGGGTGGGGGTGATGGGAGACATGAGTTGGACATGAGTGGGGGCCTGGTGGAGGGTGCCCTGCACTGCTGGGGGCTGGGGGTGATGGGAGACATGAGTGGGGGCCTGGTGGAGGGTGCCACTGACTGCTGGTTGGTGGGGGCGATGGGAGACATGAGTGGGGGCCTGGTGGGGGGTGCCCCTAGATGCTGGGGGGGTGGGGGTGATGGGAGACATGATTTGGACATGAGTGGGGGCCTGGTGGAGGGTGCCCTGCACTGCTGGGGGGTGGGGTGATGGGAGACATGAGTGGGGGCCTGGTGGAGGGTCCCCCTGACTGCTGGCTGGTGGGGGTGATGGGAGACATGAATGGGGGCCTGGTGGAGGGTGCCCCTAGATGCTGGGGGGTGGGGGTGATGGGAGACATGATTTGGACATGAGTGGGGGCCTGGTGGAGGGTGCCCTGCACTGCTGGGGGGTGGGGTGATGGGAGACATGAGTGGGGGCCTGGTGGAGGGTGCCCCTGGATGCTGGGGGTGGGGGTGCAGGGGGACATGTGTGGGGGCCTGGTGGAGGGTGCCCTGCACTGCTGGGGGGTGGGGGTGCAGGGGGACATGAGTGGGAGCTTGGTGGAGGATGCCCCTGGATGCTGGGGGGGTGGGGGTGCAGGGACACATCAGTGGGGGCCTGGTGGAGGGTGCCTCTAGATGCTGGGGGGTGGGGGTGATGGGAGACATGAGTTGGACATGAGTGGGGGCCTGGTGCAGGGTGCCCTGCACTGCTGGGGGGTGGGGGTGATGGGAGACATGAGTGGGGGCCTGGTGGAGGGTGCCCCTGACTGCTGGGGGGTGGGGGTGATGGGAGACATGAGTTGGACATGAGTGGGGGAATGGTGCAGGGGGCCCTGCACTGCTGGGGGGTGGGGTGATGGGAGACATGAGTGGGGGCCTGGTGGAGGGTGCCCCTAGATGCTGGGGGGTGGGGGTGATGGGAGACATGAGTTGGACATGAGTGGGGGCCTGGTGGAGGGTGCCCTGCACTGCTGGGGGGTGGGGTGATGGGAGACATGCATGGGGGCCTGGTGGAGGTTGCCCTGGATGCTGGGGGGTGGGGGTGCAGGTGGACATGTGTGGGGGCCTGGTGGATGGTGTCCTGCACTGCCTGGGGGTGGGGGTGGTGGGAGACATGAGTGGGGGCCTGGTGGAGGGTGCCCCTGGATGCTGGGGGTGGGATTGCAGGGGGACATGAGTGGGGGCCTGGTGGAGGGTGCCCCTGGATGCTGGGGGGTGGGGGTGCAGGGGGACATGAGTGGTAGCTTGGTGGAGGGTGCCCCTGGATGCTGGGGGGTGGGAGTGCAGGGGGACATGAGTGGGGGCCTGGTGGAGGGTGCCCCTGGATGCTGGGGGTGGGGGTGCAGGGGGACATGAGTGGGAGCTTGGTGGAGGGTGCCCCTGGATGCTGGGGGTGCAGGGAGACATCAGTGGGGGCCTGGTGGAGGGTGCCCCTAGATGCTGGAGGGTGGGGGTGATGGAAGACATGAGTTCGAGATGAGTGGGGGCCTGGTGGAGGGTGCCCTGCACTGCTGGTGGGTGGGGGTGATGGGAGACATGAGTGGGGGCCTGGTGGAGGGTACCCCTGACTGCTGGGGGGTAGGGGTGCAGGGAGACATGAGTGGGGCCTGGTGGAGGGTGCCCCTAGATGCTGGGGGGTGGGGGTGATGGAAGACATGAGTTGGGCATGAGTGGGGGCCTAGTGGAGGGTGCCCTGCACTGCTGGGGGCTGGGGGTGATGGGAGACATGAGTGGGGGCCTGGTGGAGGGTGCTCCTGACTTCTGGGGGGTGGGGGTGATGGGAGACATGAGTGGGGGCCTGGTGGAGGGTACCCCTAGATGCTGGGGGGTGGGGGTGCAGGGAGACATGGTTGGGGGCCTGGTGGAGGGTGCCCCTAGATGCTGGGGGGTGGGGGTGATGGGAGACATGATTTGGACATTAGTGGGGGCCTGGTGGAGGGTGCCCTGCACTGCTGGGGGGTGGGGGTGATGGGAGACATGAGTGGGGGCCTGGTGGAGGGTGCCCCTGACTGATGGGGGTTGGGGGTGCAGGGAGACATTAGTGGGGGCCTGGTGGAGGGTGCCCCTAGATGCTGGGGGGTGGGGGTGATGGGAGACATGAGTTGGACATGAGTGGGGGCCTGGAGGAGGGTGCCCTGCACTGCTGGGTGGTGGGGGTGAAGGGAGACATGAGTGGGGGCCTGGTGGAGGGTGCCCCTGGATGCTGGGGGGTGGGGGTGCGGGGGGACATGTGTGGGGGCCTGGTGGAGGGTGCCCTGCACTGCTGGGGGGTGGGGGAGGTGGGAGACATGAGTGTGGGCCTGGTGGAGGGTGCCCCTGGATGCTGGGGGGTGGGGGTGCAGGGGTACATGAGTTGGGGCCTGGTGGAGGGTGCCCCTGGATGCTGGGGGGTGGGGGTGGAGGGGGACATGAGTGGGGGCCTGATGGAGGGTGCCCTGCACTGCTGGGGGGTGGGGGTGATGGGAGACATGAGTGGAGGCCTAGTGGAGGGTGCCCCTGGATGCTGGGGTTTGGGGGTGATGGGAGACATGAGTTGGACATGAGTGGGGGCCTGGTGGAGGGTGCCCTGCACTGCTGGGGGTGGGGGTGATGGGAGACATGAGTGGGGGCCTGGTGGAGGGTGCCCCTGGATGCTGGGGGGTGGGGGTGCAGGGGGATATGTGTGGGGGCCTGGTGGAGGGTGCCCTGCACTGCTGGGGGGTGGGGGTGTTGGGAGGCATGAGTGGGGGCCTGGTGGAGGGTGCCCCTGGATGCTGGGGGGTGGGGGTGCAGGGGGACATGAGTGGGGGCCTGGTGGAGGGTGCCCTGCACTGCTGGGGGTTGGGGGTGCAGGGAGACATGAGTGGGGGCCTGGTGGAGGGTGCCCCTAGATGCTGGGGGGGTGGGGGTGATGGGAGACATGTGTTGGACATGAGTGGGGGCCTGGTGGAGGGTGCCCTGCACTGCTGGGGGATGGGGGTAATGGGAGACATGAGTGGGGGCCTGGTGGAGGGTGCCCCTGACTGCTGGGGGGTGGGGGTGCAGGGAGACATTAGTGGGGGCCTGGTGGAGGGTGCCACTAGATGCTGGGGCGTGGGGGTGATGGGAGACATGAGTTGGACATGAGTGGGGGCCTGGTGGAGGGTGCACTGCACTGCTGGGGGGTGGGGTGATGGGAGACAACAGTGGGGGCCTGGTGGAGGGTGCCCCTGACTGCTGGGGGGTGGGGGTGATGGGAGACATGAGTGGGGGCCTGGTGGAGGGTGCCCCTGGATGCTGGGGGTGGGGGTGCAGGGGGACATGTTGGGGGCCTGGTGGAGGGTGCCCTGCACTGCTGGCGGGTGGGGGTGGTGGAAGACATGAGTGTGGGCCTGGTGGAGGGTGCCCCTGGATGCTGGGGGGTGGGGGTGCAGGGGTACATGAGTGGGGGCCTGGTGGAGGGTGCACCTGGATGCTGGGGGGTGGGGGTGCAGGGGGACATGAGTATGGGCCTGGTGGAGGGTGCCCCTGGATGCTGGGGGGTGGGGTGATGGGAGACATGAGTTGGACATGAGTGGGGGCCTGATGGAGGGTGCCCTGCACTGCTGGGGGGTGGGGGTGATGGGAGACATGAGTGGAGGCCTGGGGGAGGGTGCCCCTGGATGCTGGGGTTTAGGGGTGATGGGAGACATGAGTTGGACATGAGTGGGGGCCTGGTGGAGAGTGCCCGGCACTGCTGGGGGGTGTGGGTGATGGGAGACATGAGTGGGGGCCTGGTGGAGGGTGCCCCTGGATGCTGGGGGGTGGGGGTGCAGGGGGACATGTGTGGGGGCCTGGTGGAGGGTGCCCTGCACTGCTGGGGGGTGGGGTGGTGGGAGACATGAGTGGGGGCCTGGTGGAGGGTGCCCCGGGATGCTGGGGGGTGGGGTTGCAGGGGGACATGAATGGGGGCCTGGTGGAGGGTGCCCCTGACTGCTGGGGGGTGGGGGTGCAGGGAGACATGAGTGGGGCCTGGTGGAGGGTGCCCCTAGATGCTGGGGGGTGGGGGTGATGGGAGACATGAGTTGGACATGAGCGGAGGCCTGGTGCAGGGTGCCCTGCACTGCTGGGTGTGGGGGTGATGGGAGACATGAGTGGCGGCCTGGTGGAGAGTGCCCCTGACTGCTGGCTGTTGGGGGTGGGGGTGATGGGAGACATGAGTGGGAACCTGGTGGAGGGTGCCCCTGGATGCTGGGGGGTGGGGGTGCAGGGGGACATGAGTGGAGGCCTGGTGGAGGGGGCCCCTGGATGCTGGGGGGTGGGGGAGCAGGGGGACATGAGTGGGAGCTTGGTGGAGGGTGCCCCTGGATGCTGGGGTGTGGGGGTGCAGGGAGACATCAGTGGGGGCCTGGTGGAGGGTGCCCCTAGATGCTGGAGAGTGTGGGTGATGGGAGACATGTGTTCGAGATGAGTGGGGGCCTGGTGGACGGTGCCCTGCACTGCTGGTGGGTGGGGGTGATGGGAGACATGAGTGGGGGCCTGGTGGAGGGTGCCCCTGACTGCTGGGGGGTGGGGGTGCAGGGAGACATGAGTGGGGGCCTGGTGGAGGGTGCCCCTAGATGCTGGGGGGTGGGGGTGATGGGCGACATGAGTTGGACATGAGTGGGGGCCTGGTGGAGGGTGCCCTGCACTGCTGGGGGTGGGGGTGCAGGGAGACATGAGTGGGGGCCTGGTGGAGGGTGCCCCTAGATGCTGGGGGGGTGGGGGTGATGGGAGACATGAGTTGGACATGAGTGGGGGCCTGTTGGAGGGTGCGCTGCACTGCTGGGGGGTGGGGGTGATGGGAGACATGAGTGGCGGCCTGGTGGAGGGTGCCCCTGACTGCTGGGGGGTGCGGGTGTAGGGAGACATGAGTGGGGGCCTGGTGGAGGGTGCCCCTAGATGCTGGGGGGTGGGGGTGATGGAAGACATGAGTTGGACATGAGTGGGGGCCTGGTGGAGGGTGCCCTGCACTGCTGGGGGGGTGGGGTGATGGGAGACATGAGTGGGGGCGGGGTGGAGGGTGCCCCTGACTGCTGGGGGGTGAGGGTGATGGGAGACATGAGTGGGGGCCTGGTGGAGGGTGCCCCTGGATTCTGGGGGGTGGGGGTGAAGGGGGACATGTTGGGGGCCTGGTGGAGGGTGCCCTGCACTGCTGGAGGCGGGGGTGGTGGGAGACATGAGTGTGGGCCTGGTGTAGGGTTCCCCTGGATGCTGGGGGGTGGGGGTGAAGGGGGACATGTTGGGGGCCTGGTGGAGGGTGCCCTGCACTGCTGGGGGCGGGGTGGTGGGAGACATGAGTGGGGGCCTGGTGGAGGGTGCCCCTGGATTCTGGGGGGCGGGGGTGAAGGGGGACATGTTGGGGGCCTGGTGGAGGGTGCCCTGCACTGCTGGGGGCGGGGGTGGTGGGAGACATGAGTGTGGGCCTGGTGTAGGGTGCCCCTGGATGCTGGGGGATGGGGGTGCAGAGGTACATGAGTGGGGGCCTGGTGGAGGGTGCCCTGCACTGCTGGGGGTGGGGGTGATGGGAGACATAAGTGGAGGCCTGGTGGAGGGTGCCCCTGGATGCTGGGGTTTGGGGGTGATGGGAGACATGAGTTGGACATGAGTGGGGGCCTGGTGAAGAGTGCCCTGCACTGCTGGGGGGTGTGGGTGATGGGAGACATGAGTGGGGGCCTGGTGGAGGGTGCCCCTGGATGCTGGGGTGTGGGGGTGCAGGGGGACATGTGTGGGGGCCTGGTGGAGGGTGCCCTGCACTGCTGGGGGGTGGGGTGGTGGGAGACATGAGTGGGGGCCTGGTGGAGGGTGCCCCTGGATGCTGGGGGGTGGGGTTGCAGGGGGACATGAATGGGGGCCTGGTGGAGGGTGCCCCTGACTGCTGGGGGTGGGGGTGCAGGGAGACATGAGTGGGGCCTGGTGGAGGGTGCCCCTAGATGCTGGGGGGTGGGGGTGATGGAAGACATGAGTTGGACATGAGTGGGGGCCTGGTGGAGGGTGCCCCTGACTGCTGGGGGGTGGGGGTGATGGGAGACATGAGTGGGGGCCTGGTGGAGGGTGCCCCTGGATTCTGGGGGGTGGGGGTGAAGGGGGACATGTTGGGGGCCTGGTGGAGGGTGCCCTGCACTGCTGGGGGCGGGGGTGGTGGGAGACATGAGTGTGGGCCTGGTGTAGGGTGCCCCTGGATGCTGGGGGGTGGGGGTGAAGGGGGACATGTTGGGGGCCTGGTGAAGGGTGCCCTGCACTGCTGGGGGCGGGGGTGGTGGGAGACATGAGTGGGGGCCTGGTGGAGGGTGCCCCTGGATTCTGGGGGGTGGGGGTGAAGGGAGATATGCATGGGGGCCTGGTGGAGGTTGCCCTGGATGCTGGGGGGTGGGGGTGCAGGTGGACATGTGTGGGGGCCTGGTGGATGGTGTCCTGCACTGCCTGGGGGTGGGGGTGGTGGGAGACATGAGTGGGGGCCTGGTGGAGGGTGCCCCTGGATGCTGGGGGTGGGATTGCAGGGGGACATGAGTGGGGGCCTGGTGGAGGGTGCCCCTGGATGCTGGGGGGTGGGGGTGCAGGGGGACATGAGTGGTAGCTTGGTGGAGGGTGCCCCTGGATGCTGGGGGGTGGGAGTGCAGGGGGACATGAGTGGGGGCCTGGTGGAGGGTGCCCCTGGATGCTGGGGGTGGGGGTACAGGGGGACATGAGTGGGAGCTTGGTGGAGGGTGCCCCTGGATGCTGGGGGGTGGGGGTGCAGGGAGACATCAGTGGGGGCCTGGTGGAGGGTGCCCCTAGATGCTGGAGGGTGGGGGTGATGGGAGACATGAGTTCGAGATGAGTGGGGGCCTGGTGGAGGGTGCCCTGCACTGCTGGTGGGTGGGGGTGATGGGAGACATGAGTGGGGGCCTGGTGGAGGGTACCCCTGACTGCTGGGGGGTAGGGGTGCAGGGAGACATGAGTGGGGGCCTGGTGGAGGGTGCCCCTAGATGCTGGGGGGTGGGGGTGATGGAAGACATGAGTTGGGCATGAGTGGGGGCCTAGTGGAGGGTGCCCTGCACTGCTGGGGGCTGGGGGTGATGGGAGACATGAGTGGGGGCCTGGTGGAGGGTGCTCCTGACTTCTGGGGGGTGGGGTGATGGGAGACATGAGTGGGGGCCTGGTGGAGGGTACCCCTAGATGCTGGGGGGTGGGGGTGCAGGGAGACATGGTTGGGGGCCTGGTGGAGGGTGCCCCTAGATGCTGGGGGGTGGGGGTGATGGGAGACATGATTTGGACATTAGTGGGGGCCTGGTGGAGGGTGCCCTGCACTGCTGGGGGGTGGGGGTGATGGGAGACATGAGTGGGGGCCTGGTGGAGGGTGCCCCTGACTGATGGGGGTTGGGGGTGCAGGGAGACATAAGTGGGGGCCTGGTGGAGGGTGCCCCTAGATGCTGGGGGGTGGGGGTGATGGGAGACATGAGTTGGACATGAGTGGGGGCCTGGAGGAGGGTGCCCTGCACTGCTGGGTGGTGGGGGTGAAGGGAGACATGAGTGGGGGCAGGGTGGAGGGTGCCCCTGGATGCTGGGGGGTGGGGGTGCGGGGGGACATGTGTGGGGGCCTGGTGGAGGGTGCCCTGCACTGCTGGGGGGTGGGGGAGGTGGGAGACATGAGTGTGGGCCTGGTGGAGGGTGCCCCTGGATGCTGGGGGGTGGGGGTGCAGGGGTACATGAGTTGGGGCCTGGTGGAGGGTGCCCCTGGATGCTGGGGGGTGGGGGTGGAGGGGGACATGAGTGGGGGCCTGATGGAGGGTGCCCTGCACTGCTGGGGGGTGGGGGTGATGGGAGACATGTGTGGAGGCCTAGTGGAGGGTGCCCCTGGATGCTGGGGTTTGGGGGTGATGGGAGACATGAGTTGGACATGAGTGGGGGCCTGGTGGAGGGTGCCCTGCACTGCTGGGGGTGGGGGTGATGGGAGACATGAGTGCGGGCCTGGTGGAGGGTGCCCCTGGATGCTGGGGGGTGGGGATGCAGGGGGATATGTGTGGGGGCCTGGTGGAGGGTGCCCTGCACTGCTGGGGGGTGGGGGTGTTGGGAGGCATGAGTGGGGGCCTGGTGGAGGGTGCCCCTGGATGCTGGGGGGTGGGGGTGCAGGGGGACATGAGTGGGGGCCTGGTGGAGGGTGCCCTGCACTGCTGGGGGGTGGGGGTGCAGGGAGACATGAGTGGGGGCCTGGTGGAGGGTGCCCCTAGATGCTGGGGGGGTGGGGGTCATGGGAGACATGAGTTGGACATGAGTGGGGGCCTGGTGGAGGGTGCCCTGCACTGCTGGGGGGTGGTGGTGATGGGAGACATGAGTGGGGGCCTGGTGGAGGGTGCCCCTGACTGCTGGGGGGTGGGGGTGCAGGGAGACATTAGTGGGGGCCTGGTGGAGGGTGCCCCTAGATGCTGGGGCGTGGGGGTGATGGGAGACATGAGTTGGACATGAGTGGGGGCCTGGTGGAGGGTGCACTGCACTGCTGGGGGGTGGGGTGATGGGAGACATGAGTGGGGGCCTGGTGGAGGGTGCCCCTGACTGCTGGGGGGTGGGGGTGATGGGAGACATGAGTGGGGGCCTGGTGGAGGGTGCCCCTGGATGCTGGGGGTGGGGGTGCAGGGGGACATGTTGGGGGCCTGGTGGAGGGTGCCCTGCACTGCTGGCGGGTGGGGGTGGTGGGAGACATGAGTGTGGGCCTGGTGGAGGGTGCCCCTGGATGCTGGAGGGGTGGGGGTGCAGGGGTACATGAGTGGGGGTCTGGTGGAGGGTGCACCTGGATGCTGGGGGGTGGGGGTGCAGGGGGACATGAGTGGGGCCTGGTGGAGGGTGCCCCTGGATGCTGGGGGGTGGGGTGATGGGAGACATGAGTTGGACATGAGTGGGGGCCTGATGGAGGGTGCCCTGCACTGCTGGGGGGTGTGGGTGATGGGAGACATGAGTGGGGGCCTGGTGGAGGATGCCCCGGGATGCTGGGGGGTGGGGGTGCAGGGGGACATGTGTGGGGGCCTGGTGGAGGGTGCCCTGCACTGCTGGGGGGTGGGGTGGTGGGAGACATGAGTGGGGGCCTGGTGGAGGGTGCCCCTGGATGCTGGGGGGTGGGGTTGCAGGGGGACATGAATTGGGGCCTGGTGGAGGGTGCCCCTGACTGCTGGGGGGTGGGGGTGCAGGGAGACATGAGTGGGGCCTGGTGGAGGGTGCCCCTAGATGCTGGGGGTGGGGGTGATGGGAGACATGAGTTGGACATGAGTGGAGGCCTGGTGCAGGGTGCCCTGCACTGCTGGGGGTGGGGGTGATGGGAGACATGAGTGGGGGCCTGGTGGAGAGTGCCCCTGACTGCTGGCTGTTGGGGGTGGGGGTGATGGGAGACATGAGTGGGAACCTGGTGGAGGGTGCCCCTGGATGCTGGGGGGTGGGGGTGCAGGGGGACATGAGTGGGGGCCTGGTGGAGTGGGCCCCTGGATGCTGGGGGGTGGGGGAGCAGGGGGACATGAGTGGGAGCTTGGTGGAGGGTGCCCCTGGATGCTGGGGCGTGGGGGTGCAGGGAGACATCAGTGGGGGCCTGGTGGAGGGTGCCCCTAGATGCTGGAGAGTGGGGGTGATGGGAGACATGTGTTCGAGATGAGTGGGGGCCTGGTGGACGGTGCCCTGCACTGCTGGTGGGTGGTGTTGATGGGAGACATGAGTGGGGGCCTGGTGGAGGGTGCCCCTGACTGCTGGGGGTTGGGGGTGCAGGGAGACATGAGTGGGGGCCTGGTGGAGGGTGCCCCTAGATGCTGGGGGGTGGGGGTGATGGGCGACATGAGTTGGACATGAGTGGGGGCCTGGTGGAGGGTGCCCTGCACTGCTGGGGGGTGGGGGTGCAGGGAGACATGAGTGGGGGCCTGGTGGAGGATGCCCCTAGATGCTGGGGGGGTGGGGGTGATGGGAGACATGAGTTGGACATGAGTGGGGGCCTGTTGGAGGGTGCGCTGCACTGCTGGGGGGTGGGGGTGATGGGAGACATGAGTGGGGGCCTGGTGGAGGGTGCCCCTGACTGCTGGGGGGTGCGGGTGTAGGGAGACATGAGTGGGGGCCTGGTGGAGGGTGCCCCTAGATGCTGGGGGGTGGGGGTGATGGAAGACATGAGTTGGACATGAGTGGGGGCCTGGTGGAGGGTGCCCTGCACTGCTGGGGGGGTGGGGTGTTGGGAGACATGAGTGGGGGCGGGGTGGAGGGTGCCCCTGACTGCTGGGGGGTGGGGGTGATGGGAGACATGAGTGGGGGCCTGGTGGAGGGTGCCCCTGGATTCTGGGGGGTGGGGGTGAAGGGGGACATGTTGGGGGCCTGGTGGAGGGTGCCCTGCACTGCTGGGGGCGGGGGTGGTGGGAGACATGAGTGTGGGCCTGGTGTAGGGTGCCCCTGGATGCTGGGGGGTGGGGGTGAAGGGGGACATGTTGGGGGCCTGGTGGAGGGTGCCCTGCACTGCTGGGGGCGGGGGTGGTGGGAGACATGAGTGGGGGCCTGGTGGAGGGTGCCCCTGGATTCTGGGGGGTGGGGGTGAAGGGGGACATGTTGGGGGCCTGGTGGAGGGTGCTCTGCACTGCTGGGGGCGGGGGTGGTGGGAGACATGAGTGTGGGCCTGGTGTAGGGTGCCCCTGGATGCTGGGGGATGGGGGTGCAGGGGTACATGAGTGGGGGCCTGGTGGAGGGTGCCCTGCACTGCTGGGGGGTGGGGGTGATGGGAGACATGAGTGGAGGCCTGGTGGAGGGTGCCCCTGGATGCTGGGGTTTGGGGGTGATGGGAGACATGAGTTGGACATGAGTGGGGGCCTGGTGAAGAGTGCCCTGCACTGCTGGGGGGTGTGGGTGATGGGAGACATGAGTGGGGGCCTGGTGGAGGGTGCCCCTGGATGCTGGGGCGTGGGGGTGCAGGGGGACATGTGTGGGGGCCTGGTGGAGGGTGCCCTGCACTGCGGGGGGGGGGTGGGGTGGTGGGAGACATGAGTGGGGGCCTGGTGGAGGGTGCCCCTGGATGCTGGGGGGTGGGGTTGCAGGGGGACATGAATGGGGGCCTGGTGGAGGGTGCCCCTGACTGCTGGGGGGTGGGGGTGCAGGGAGACATGAGTGGGGCCTGGTGGAGGGTGCCCCTAGATGCTGGGGGGTGGGGGTGATGGAAGACATGAGTTGGACATGAGTGGGGGCCTGGTGGAGGGTGCCCCTGACTGCTGGGGGGTGGGGGTGATGGGGGACATGTTGGGGGCCTGGTGGAGGGTGCCCTGCACTGCTGGGGGCGGGGGTGGAGGGAGACATGAGTGTGGGCCTGGTGTAGGGTGCCCCTGGATGCTGGGGGGTGGGGGTGAAGGGGGACATGTTGGGGCCTGGTGAAGGGTGCCCTGCACTGCTGGGGGCGGGGGTGGTGGGAGACATGAGTGGGGGCCTGGTGGAGGGTGCCCCTGGATTCTGGGGGGTGGGAGTGAAGGGGGACATGTTGGGGGCCTGGTGGAGGGTGCCCTGCACTGCTGGGGGCGGGGGTGGTGGGAGACATGAGTGTGGGCCTGGTGTAGGGTGCCCCTGGATGCTGGGGGGTGGGGGTGCAGGGGTACATGAGTGGGGGCCTGGTGGAGGGTGCCCTGCACTGCTGGGGGGTTGGGGTGATGGGAGACATGAGTGGAGGCCTGGTGGAGGGTGCCCCTGGATGCTGGGGTTTGGGGGTGATGGGAGACATGAGTTGGACATGAGTGGGGGCCTGGTGGAGAGTGCCCTGCACTGCTGGGGGGTGTGGGTGATGGGAGACATGAGTGGGGGCCTGGTGGAGGGTGTCCCTGGATGCTGGGGGGTGGGGGTGCAGGGGGACATGTGTGGGGGCCTGGTGGAGGGTGCCCTGCACTGCTGGGGGGGGGTGGTGGGAGACATGAGTGGGGGCCTGGTGGAGGGTGCCCCTGGATGCTGGGGGGTGGGGTTGCAGGGGGACATGAATGGGGGCCTGGTGGAGGGTGCCCCTGACTGCTGGGGGGTGGGGGTGCAGGGAGACATGAGTGGGGCCTGGTGGAGGGTGCCCCTAGATGCTGGGGGGTGGGGGTGATGGGAGACATGAGTTGGACATGAGTGGATGCCTGGTGCAGGGTGCCCTGCACTGCTGGGGGGTGGGGGTGATGGGAGACATGAGTGGGGGCCTGGTGGAGAGTGCCCCTGACTGCTGGCTGTTGGGGGTGGGGGTGATGGGAGACATGAGTGGGAACCTGGTGGAGGGTGCCCCTGGATGCTGGGGGGTGGGGGTGCAGGGGGACATGAGTGGGGGCCTGGTGGAGGGGTCCCCTGGACGCTGGGGGGTGGGGGTGCAGAGGGAAATGAGTGGGAGCTTGGTGGAGGGTGCCCCTGGATGCTGGGGCGTGGGGGTGCAGGGAGACATCAGTGGGGGCCTGGTGGAGGGTGCCCCTAGATGCTGGAGAGTGGGGGTGATGGGAGACATGTGTTCGAGATGAGTTGGGGCCTGGTGGACGGTGCCCTGCACTGCTGGTGGGTGGGGGTGATGGGAGACATGAGTGGGGGCCTGGTGGAGGGTGCCCCTGACTGCTGGGGGGTGGGGGTGCAGGGAGACATGAGTGGGGGCCTGGTGGAGGGTGCCCCTAGATGCTGGGGGGTGGGGGTGATGGGCGACATGAGTTGGACATGAGTGGGGGCTTGGTGGAGGGTGCCCTGCACTGCTGGGGGGTGGGGGTGCAGGGAGACATGAGTTGGGGCCTGGTGGAGGGTGCCCCTAGATGCTGGGTGGGGGGTGGGGGTGATGGGAGACATTAGTTGGACATGAGTGGGGGCCTGGTGGAGGGTGCCCTGCACTGCGGGGGGTGGGGTGATGGGAGACATGAGTGGGGGCCTGGTGGAGGGTGCCCCTGACTGCTGGGGGGTGGGGGTGCAGGGAGACATGAGTGAGGGCCTGGTGGAGGGTGCCCCTAGATGCTGGGGGGTGGGGGTGATGGAAGACATGAGTTGGACATGGGTGGGGGCCTGGTGGAGGGTGCCCTGCACTGCTGGGGGGTGGGGTGATGGGAGACATGAGTGGGGGCCTGGTGGAGGGTGCCCCTGACTGCTGGGGGGTGGGGGTGATGGGAGACATGAGTGGGGCCTGGTGGAGGGTGCCCCTGGATTCTGGGGGGTGGGGGTGAAGGGGGACATGTTGGGGGCCTGGTGGAGGGTGCCCTGCACTGCTGGGGGTGGGGGTGGTGGGAGACATGAGTGTGGGCCTGGTGTAGGGTGCCCCTGGATGCTGGGGGGTGGGGGTGAAGGGGGACATGTTGGGGGCCTGGTGGAGGGTGCCCTGCACTGCTGGGGGCGGGGGTGGTGGGAGACATGAGTGTGGGCCTGGTGTAGGGTGCCCCTGGATGCTGGGGGGTGGGGGTGCAGGGGTACATGAGTGGGGGCCTGGTGGAGGGTGCCCCTGGATGCTGGGGGGTGGGGGTGCAGGGGGACATGAGTGGGGCCCTGGTGGAGGGTGCCCCTGGATGCTGGGGGGTGGGGGTGATGGGAGAAATGAGTTGGACATGAGTGGGGGCCTGGTGGAGGGTGCCCTGCACTGCTGGGGGGTGGGGGCGATGGGAGGCATGAGTGGAGGCCTGGTGGAGGGTGCCCCTGGATGCTCTGGTTTGGGGGTGATGGGAGACATGAGTTGGACATGAGTGGGGGCCTGGTGGAGGGTGCCCTGCACTGCTGGGGGGTGTGGGTGATGGGAGACATGAGTGGGGGCCTGGTGGAGGGTGGCCTTGGATGCTGGGGGGTGGGGGTGCAGGGGGACATGTGTGGGGGCCTGGTGGAGAGTGCCCTGCACTGCCGGGGGGTGGGGGTGGTGGGAGACATGAGTGGGGGCCTGGTGGAGGGTGCCCCTGGATGCTGGGGGGTGGGGTTGCAGGGGGACATGAGTGGGGGCCTGGTGGAGGGTGCCCCTGACTGCTCGGGGGTGGGGGTGCAGGGAGACATGAGTGGGGGCCTGGTGCAGGGTGCCCTGAACTGCTGGGGGGTGGGGGTGATGGGAGACATGAGTGGGGGCCCGGTGGAGGGTGCCCCCGACTGCTGGGGGGTGGGCGTGGGGATGATGGGAGACATGAGTGGGGGCCTGGTGGAGGGTGCCCCTAGATGCTGGGGGTGGGGGTGATGGGAGACATGAAGTGGACATGAGTGGGGGCCTGGTGGAGGGTGCCCTGCACTGCTGGGGGGTGGGGTGATGGGAGACATGAGTGGGGGCCTGGTGGAGGGTGCCCCTGGATGCTGGGGGGTGGGGGTGCAGGGGGACATGTGTGGGGGCCTGGTGGAGGGTGCCCTGCACTGCTGGGGGGGTGGGGGTGGTGGGAGACATGAGTGGGAGCCTGGTGGAGGGTGCCCCTGGATGCTGGGGGGTGGGAGTGCAGGGGGACATGAGTGGGGGCCTGGTGGAGGGTGCCCCTGGATGCTGGGGGGTGGGGGTGCAGGGGGACATGAGTGGGAGCTTGGTGGAGGGTGTCCCTGGATGCTAGGGGGTGGGGGTGCAGGGAGACATCAGAGGGGGCCTGGTGGAGGGTGCCCCTAGATGCTGGAGGGTGGGGGTGATGGGAGACATGAGTTCGAGATGAGTGGGGGCCTGGTGGAGGGTGCCCTGCACTGCTGGTGGGTGGGGGTGATGGGAGACATGAGTGGGGGCCTGGTGGAGGGTGCCCCTGACTGCTGGGGGGTGGGGGTGCAGGGAGACATGAGGGGGGCCTGGTGGAGGGTGCCCCTAGATGCTGGGGGCTGGGGGTGATGGGAGACATGAGTGGGGGCCTGGTGGAGGGTGCCCCTGGATGCTGGGGGGTGGGGGTGCAGGGGGACATGTGTGGGGGCCTGGTGGAGGGTGCCCCTGACTGCTGGCTGGTGGGGGTGATGGGAGACATGAGTGGGGGCCTGGTGGGGGGTGCCCCTGGATGCTGGGGGGTGAGGGTGCAGGGGGACATGAGTGGGGGCCTGGTGGAGGGTGCCCCTGGATGCTGAGGGGTGGGGGTGCAGGGGGACATGAGTGGGGGCCTGGTGGAGGGTGCCTCTGGATGCTGGGGGGTGGGGTGATGGGAGACATGAGTTGGACATGAGTGGGGGCCTGGTGGAGGGTGCCCTGCACTGCTGGGGGGTGGGGTGATGGGAGATATGCGTGGAGGCCTGGTGGAGGGTGCCCCTGGATGATGGGGGGTGGGGGTTATGGGAGACATGAGTTGGACATGAGTGGGGGCCTGGAGGAGGGTGCCCTGCACTGCTGGGGGGTGGGGGTGATGGGAGACATGAGTGGGGGCCTGGTGGAGGGTGCCCCTGGATGCTGGGGGGTGGGGGTGCAGGGGGACATGTGTGGGGGCCTGGTGGAGGGTGCCCCTGACTGCTGGGTGGCGGGGGTGATGGGAGATATGAGTTGGACATGAGTGGGGTCTGGTGGAGGGTGCCTCTAGATGCTGGGGGGTGGGGGAGATGGGAGACATGAGTTGGACTTGAGTGGGGGCCTGGTGGAGGGTGCCCTGCAGTGCTGGGGCGTGGGGGTGATGGGAGACATGAGTGGATGCCTGGTGGAGGGTGCCCCTGACTGCTGGGGGGTGGGGGTGATGGGAGACATAAGTTGGACATGAGTGGGGGCCTGGTGGAGGGTGCCCCTAGATGCTGGGGGGTGGGGGTGATGGGAGAACTGAAATGGACATGAGTGGGGGCCTGGTGGAGGGTGCCCCTGGATGCTGGGGGGTGGGGGTGCAGGGGGACATTTGTGGGGGCTGGTGGAGGGTCCCCTGCACTGCTGGGGGGGGGTGATGGGAGACATGAGTGGGGGCCTGGTGGAGGGTGCCCCTGACTGGTGGGGGGTGGGAGTGATGGAGGACATGAGTGGGGGCCTGGTGGAGGGTGCCCCTGGATGCTGGGGGGAGGGGGTGCAGGGGGACATGTGTGGGGGCCTGGTGGAGGGTGCCCTGCACTGCTGGGGGGTGGGGTTGGTGGGAGACATGAGTGGGGGCCTGGTGGAGGGTTCCCGTGGATGCTGGGGGTGGGGGTGATGGGAGACATGAGTGGGGGCCTGGTGGAGGGTGCCTCTGGATGCCGGGGGGTGGGGGTGCAGGGGGACATGAGTGTGGGCCTGGTGGAGGGTGCCTCTGGATGCTGGGGGGTGGGGGTGATGGGAGACATGAGTTGGACATGAGTGGGGGCCTGGTGGAGGGTGCCCTGCACTGCTGGGGGGTGGGGGTGATGGGAGACATGCGTGGGGGCCTAGTGGAGGGTGCCCCTGGATGATGGGGGGTGGGGGTTATGGGAGACATGAGTTGGACATGAGTGGGGGCCTGGAGGAGGGTGCCCTGCACTGCTGGGGGGGGTGATGGGAGACATGAGTGGGGGCCTGGTGGAGGGTGCCCCTGGATGCTGGGGGGTGGGGGTGCAGGGGGACATGTGTGGGGCCCTGGTGGAGGGTGCCCTGCACTGCTGGGGGGTGGGGGTGATGGGAGACATGAGTGGGGGCCTGGTGGAGGGTGCCCCTGACTGCTGGGGGGTGCGGGTGTAGGGAGACATGAGTGGGGGCCTGGTGGAGGGTGCCCCTAGATGCTGGGGGGTGGGGGTGATGGAAGACATGAGTTGGACATGAGTGGGGGCCTGGTGGAGGGTGCCCTGCACTGCTGGGGGGGTGGGGTGATGGGAGACATGAGTGGGGGCGGGGTGGAGGGTGCCCCTGGATTCTGGGGGGTGGGGGTGAAGGGGGACATGTTGGGGGCCTGGTGGAGGGTGTCCTGCACTGCTGGGGGCGGGGGTGGTGGGAGACATGAGTGTGGGCCTGGTGTAGGGTGCCCCTGGATGCTGGGGGGTGGGGGTGAAGGGGGACATGTTGGGGGCCTGGTGGAGGGTGCCCTGCACTGCTGGGGGCGGGGGTGGTGGGAGACATGAGTGGGGGCTTGGTGGAGGGTGCCCCTGGATTCTGGGGGGTGGGGGTGAAGGGGGACATGTTGGGGGCCTGGTGGAGGGTGCCCTGCACTGCTGGGGGCGGGGGTGGTGGGAGACATGAGTGTGGGCCTGGTGTAGGGTGCCCCTGGATGCTGGGGGATGGGGGTGCAGGGGTACATGAGTGGGGGCCTGGTGGAGGGTGCCCTGCACTGCTGGGGGGTGGGGGTGATGGGAGACATGAGTGGAGGCCTGGTGGAGGGTGCCCCTGGATGCTGGGGTTTGGGGGTGATGGGAGACATGAGTTGGACATGAGTGGGGGCCTGGTGAAGAGTGCCCTGCACTGCTGGGGGGTGTGGGTGATGGGAGACATGAGTGGGGGCCTGGTGGAGGGTGCCCCTGGATGCTGGGGTGTGGGGGTGCAGGGGGACATGTGTGGGGGCCTGGTGGAGGGTGCCCTGCACTGCTGGGGGGTGGGGTGGTGGGAGACATGAGTGGGGGCCAGGTGGAGGGTGCCCCTGGATGCTGGGGGGTGGGGTTGCAGGGGGACATGAATGGGGGCCTGGTGGAGGGTGCCCCTGACTGCTGGGGGGTGGGGGTGCAGGGAGACATGAGTGGGGCCTGGTGGAGGGTGCCCCTAGATGCTGGGGGGTGGGGGTGATGGAAGACATGAGTTGGACATGAGTGGGGGCCTGGTGGAGGGTGCCCCTGACTGCTGGGGGGTGGGGGTGATGGGAGACATGAGTGGGGGCCTGGTGGAGGGTGCCCCTGGATTCTGGGGGGTGGGGGTGAAGGGGGACATGTTGGGGGCCTGGTGGAGGGTGCCCTGCACTGCTGGGGGCGGGGGTGGTGGGAGACATGAGTGTGGGCCTGGTGTAGGGTGCCCCTGGATGCTGGTGGGTGGGGGTGAAGGGGGACATGTTGGGGGCCTGGTGAAGGGTGCCCTGCACTGCTGGGGGCGGGGGTGGTGGGAGACATGAGTGGGGGCCTGGTGGAGGGTGCCCCTGGATTCTGGGGGGTGGGGGTGAAGGGGGACATGTTGGGGGCCTGGTGGAGGGTGCCCTGCACTGCTGGGGGCGGGGGTGGTGGGAGACATGAGTGTGGGCCTGGTGTAGGGTGCCCCTGGATGCTGGGGGGTGGGGGTGCAGGGGTACATGAGTGGGGGCCTGGTGGAGGGTGCCCTGCACTGCTGGGGGGTTGGGGTGATGGGAGACATGAGTGGAGGCCTGGTGGAGGGTGCCCCTGGATGCTGGGGTTTGGGGGTGATGGGAGACATGAGTTGGACATGAGTGGGGGCCTGGTGGAGAGTGCCCTGCACTGCTGGGGGGTGTGGGTGATGGGAGACATGAGTGGGGGCCTGGTGGAGGGTGCCCCTGGATGCTGGGGGGTGGGGGTGCAGGGGGACATGTGTGGGGGCCTGGTGGAGGGTGCCCTGCACTGCTGGGGGTGGGGTGGTGGGAGACATGAGTGGGGGCCTGGTGGAGGGTGCCCCTGGATGCTGGGGGGTGGGGTTGCAGGGGGACATGAATGGGGGCCTGGTGGAGGGTGCCCCTGACTGCTGGGGGGTGGGGGTGCAGGGAGACATGAGTGGGGCCTGGTGGAGGGTGCCCCTAGATGCTGGGGGGTGGGGGTGATGGGAGACATGAGTGGGGGCCTGGTGGAGAGTGCCCCTGACTGCTGGCTGTTGGGGGTGGGGGTGATGGGAGACATGAGTGGGAACCTGGTGGAGGGTGCCCCTGGATGCTGGATGTGGGGGTGCAGGGGGACATGAGTGGGGGCCTGGTGGAGGGGGCCCCTGGATGCTGGGGGGTGGGGGTGCAGAGGGAAATGAGTGGGAGCTTGGTGGAGGGTGCCCCTGGATGCTGGGGCGTGGGGGTGCAGGGAGACATCAGTGGGGGCCTGGTGGAGGGTGCCCCTAGATGCTGGAGAGTGGGGGTGATGGGAGACATGTGTTCGAGATGAGTGGGGGCCTGGTGGACGGTGCCCTGCACTGCTGGTGGGTGGGGGTGATGGGAGACATGAGTGGGGGCCTGGTGGAGGGTGCCCCTGACTGCTGGGGGGTGGGGGTGCAGGGAGACATGAGTGGGGGCCTGGTGGAGGGTGCCCCTAGATGCTGGGGGGTGGGGGTGATGGGCGACATGAGTTGGACATAAGTGGGGGCTTGGTGGAGGGTGCCCTGCACTGCTGGGGGGTGGGGGTGCAGGGAGACATGAGTGGGGGCCTGGTGGAGGGTGCCCCTAGATGCTGGGGGGGGTGGGGGTGATGGGAGACATTAGTTGGACATGAGTGGGGGCCTGGTGGAGGGTGCCCTGCACTGCTGGGGGGTGGGGGTGATGGGAGACATGAGTGGGGGCCTGGTGGAGGGTGCCCCTGGATGCTGGGGCGTGGGGGTGCAGGGAGACATCAGTGGGGGCCTGGTGGAGGGTGCCCCTAGATGCTGGAGAGTGGGGGTGATGGGAGACATGTGTTCGAGATGAGTGGGGGCCTGGTGGACGGTGCCCTGCACTGCTGGTGGGTGGGGGTGATGGGAGACATGAGTGGGGGCCTGGTGGAGGGTGCCCCTGACTGCTGGGGGGTGGGGGTGCAGGGAGACATGAGTGGGGGCCTGGTGGAGGGTGCCCCTAGATGCTGGGGGGTGGGGGTGATGGGCGACATGAGTTGGACATGAGTGGGGGCTTGGTGGAGGGTGCCCTGCACTGCTGGGGGGTGGGGGTGCAGGGAGACATGAGTGGGGGCCTGGTGGAGGGTGCCCCTAGATGCTGGGGGGGGTGGGGGTGATGGGAGACATTAGTTGGACATGAGTGGGGGCCTGGTGGAGGGTGCCCTGCACTGCTGGGGGGTGGGGGTGATGGGAGACATGAGTGGGGGCCTGTTGGAGGTTGCCCCTGACTGCTGGGGGTGGGGGTGCAGGGAGACATGAGTGAGGGCCTGGTGGAGGGTGCCCCTAGATGCTGGGGGGTGGGGGTGATGGAAGACATGAGTTGGACATGGGTGGGGGCCTGGTGGAGGGTGCCCTGCACTGCTGGGGGGTGGGGTGATGGGAGACATGAGTGGGGGCCTGGTGGAGGGTGCCCCTGACTGCTGGGGGGTGGGGGTGATGGGAGACATGAGTGGGGCCTGGTGGAGGGTGCCCCTGGATTCTGGGGGGTGGGGGTGAAGGGGGACATGTTGGGGGCCTGGTGGAGGGTGCCCTGCACTGCTGGGGGCGGGGGTGGTGGGAGACATGAGTGTGGGCCTGGTGTAGGGTGCCCCTGGATGCTGGGGGGTGGGGGTGAAGGGGGACATGTTGGGGGCCTGGTGGAGGGTGCCCTGCACTGCTGGGGGCGGGGGTGGTGGGAGACATGAGTGTGGGCCTGGTGTAGGGTGCCCCTGGATGCTTGGGGGTGGGTGTGCAGGGGTACATGAGTGGGGGCCTGGTGGAGGGTGCCCCTGGATGCTGGGGGGTGGGGGTGCAGGGGGACATGAGTGGGGCCCTGGTGGAGGGTGCCCCTGGATGCTGGGGGGTGGGGGTGATGGGAGACATGAGTTGGACATGAGTGGGGGCCTGGTGGAGGGTGCCCTGCACTGCTGGGGGGTGGGGGCGATGGGAGACATGAGTGGAGGCCTGGTGGAGGGTGCCCCTGGATGCTCTGGTTTGGGGGTGATGGGAGACATGAGTTGGACATGAGTGGGGGCCTGGTGGAGGGTGCCCTGCACTGCTGGGGGGTGTGGGTGATGGGAGACATGAGTGGGGGCCTGGTGGAGGGTGGCCTTGGATGCTGGGGGGTGGGGGTGCAGGGGGACATGTGTGGGGGCCTGGTGGAGAGTGCCCTGCACTGCCGGGGGGTGGGGGTGGTGGGAGACATGAGTGGGGGCCTGGTGGAGGGTGCCCCTGGATGCTGGGGGGTGGGGTTGCAGGGGGACATGAGTAGGGGCCTGGTGGAGGGTGCCCCTGACTGCTCGGGGGTGGGGGTGCAGGGAGACATGAGTGGGGGCCTGGTGGAGGGTACCCCTAGATGCTGGGGGGTGGGGGTGATGGGAGACATGAGTTGGACATGAGTGGGGGCCTGGTGCAGGGTGCCCTGAACTGCTGGGGGGTGGGGGTGATGGGAGACATGAGTGGGGGCCCGGTGGAGGGTGCCCCCGACTGCTGGGGGGTGGGCGTGGGGATGATGGGAGACATGAGTGGGGGCCTGGTGGAGGGTGCCCCTAGATGCTGGGGGTGGGGGTGATGGGAGACATGAAGTGGACATGAGTGGGGGCCTGGTGGAGGGTGCCCTGCACTGCTGGGGGGTGGGGTGATGGGAGACATGAGTGGGGGCCTGGTGGAGGGTGCTCCTGGATGCTGGGGGGTGGGGGTGCAGGGGGACATGTGTGGGGGCCTGGTGGAGGGTGCCCTGCACTGCTGGGGGGGTGGGGGTGGTGGGAGACATGAGTGGGGGCCTGGTGGAGGGTGCCCCTGGATGCTGGGGGGTGGGAGTGCAGGGGGACATGAGTGGGGGCCTGGTGGAGGGTGCCCCTGGATGCTGGGGGGTGGGGGTGCAGGGGGACATGAGTGGGAGCTTGGTGGAGGGTGTCCCTGGATGCTAGGGGGTGGGGGTGCAGGGAGACATCAGAGGGGGCCTGGTGGAGGGTGCCCCTAGATGCTGGGGGGTGGGGGTGATGGGAGACATGAGTTTGAGATGAGTGGGGGCCTGGTGGAGGGTGCCCTGCACTGCTGGTGGGTGGGGGTGATGGGAGACATGAGTGGGGGCCTGGTGGAGGGTGCCCCTGACTGCTGGGGGGTGGGGGTGCAGGGAGACATGAGTGGGGGCCTGGTGGAGGGTTCCCCTAGATGCTGGGGGCTGGGGGTGATGGGAGACATGAGTGGGGGCCTGGTGGAGGGTGCCCCTGGATGCTGGGGGGTGGGGGTGCAGGGGGACATGTGTGGGGGCCTGGTGGAGGGTGCCCCTGACTGCTGGCTGTTGGGGGTGATGGGAGACATGAGTGGGGGCCTGGTGGTGGGTGCCCCTGGATGCTGGGGGGTGAGGGTGCAGGGGGACATGAGTGGGGGCCTGGTGGAGGGTGACCCTGGATGCTGGGGGGTGGGGGTGCAGGGGGACATGAGTGGGGGCCTGGTGGAGGGTGCCTCTGGATGCTGGGGGGTGGGGTGATGGGAGACATGAGTTGGACATGAGTGGGGGCCTGGTGGAGGGTGCCCTGCACTGCTGGGGGGTGGGGTGATGGGAGATATGCGTGGGGGCCTGGTGGAGGGTGCCCCTGGATGATGGGGGGTGGGGGTTATGGGAGACATGAGTTGGACATGAGTGGGGGCCTGGAGGAGGGTGCCCTGCACTGCTGGGGGGTGGGGGTGATGGGAGACATGAGTGGGGGCCTGGTGGAGGGTGCCCCTGGATGCTGGGGGGTGGGGGTGCAGGGGGACATGTGTGGGGGCCTGGTGGAGGGTGCCCCTGACTGCTGGGTGGCGGGGGTGATGGGAGATATGAGTTGGACATGAGTGGGGTCTGGTGGAGGGTGCCTCTAGATGCTGGGGGGTGGGGGAGATGGGAGACATGAGTTGGACTTGAGTGGGGGCCTGGTGGAGGGTGCCCTGCAGTGCTGGGGCGTGGGGGTGATGGGAGACATGAGTGGAGGCCTGGTGGAGGGTGCCCCTGACTGCTGGGGGGTGGGGGTGATGGGAGACATAAGTTGGACATGAGTGGGGGCCTGGTGGAGGGTGCCCCTAGATGCTGGGGGGTGGGGGTGATGGGAGAACTGAAATGGACATGAGTGGGGGCCTGGTGGAGGGTGCCCCTGGATGCTGGGGGGTGGGGGTGCAGGGGGACATTTGTGGGGGCTGGTGGAGGGTCCTCTGCACTGCTGGGGGGTGGGTGATGGGAGACATGAGTGGGGGCCTGGTGGAGGGTGCCCCTGACTGGTGGGGGGTGGGAGTGATGGAGGACATGAGTGGGGGCCTGGTGGATGGTGCCCCTGGATGCTGGGGGGTGGGGGTGCAGGGGGACATGTGTGGGGGCCTGGTGGAGGGTGCTCTGCACTGCTGGGGGGTGGGGTTGGTGGGAGACATGAGTGGGGGCCTGGTGGAGGGTTCCCGTGGATGCTGGGGGTGATGGGAGACATGAGTGGGGGCCTGGTGGAGGGTGCCCCTGGATGCCGGGGGATGGGGGTGCAGGGGGACATGTGTGGGGGCCTGGTGGTGGGTGCCCTGCACTGCTGGGGGGTGGGGGTGGTGGTTGACATGACTGGGGGCCTGCTGGAGCATGCCCCTGGATGCTGGGGGGTGGGGGTGCAGGGGGATATGAGTGTGGGCCTGGTGGAGGGTGCCCCTGGATGCTGGGGGGTGGGGGTGCAGGGGGACATGAGTGTGGGCCTGGTGGAGGGTGCCTCTGGATGCTGGGGGGTGGGGGTGATGGGAGACATGAGTTGGACATGAGTGGGGGCCTGGTGGAGGGTGCCCTGCACTGCTGGGGGGTGGGGGTGATGGGAGACATGCGTGGGGGCCTAGTGGAGGGTGCCCCTGGATGATGGGGGGTGGGGGTTATGGGAGACATGAGTTGGACATGAGTGGGGGCCTGGAGGAGGGTGCCCTGCACTGCTGGGGGGGGTGATGGGAGACATGAGTGGGGGCCTGGTGGAGGGTGCCCCTGGATGCTGGGGGGTGGGGGTGCAGGGGGACATGTGTGGGGCCCTGGTGGAGGGTGCCCTGCACTGCTGGGGGGTGGGGGTGGGGGTGGTGGGAGACATGAGTGGGGGCCTGGTGGAGGGTGCCCCTGGATGCTGGGGGGTGGGGGTGCAGGGGGACATGAGTGGGGGCCTGGTGGAGGGTGCCCTGTACTGCTGGGGGGTGGGGGTGCAGGGAGACATGAGTGGGGGCCTGGTGGAGGGTGCCCCTGGATGCTGGGGGTGGGGGTGATGGGAGACATGAGTTGGACATGAGTGGGGGCCTGGTGGAGGGTGCCCTGCACTGCTGGGGGGTGGGGGTGATGGGAGACATGACTGTGGGCCTGGTGGAGGGTGCCCCTGACAGCTGGGGGGTGGGGGTGCAGGGAGACGTGAGTGGAGGCCTGGTGGAGGGTGCCCCTAGATGATGGGGGGTGGGGGTGATGGGAGATATGAGTTGGACATGAGTGGGGGCCTGGGGGAGGGTGTCCTGCACTGGTGGGGGGTGGGGGTGATGGGAGACATGAGTGGGGGCCTGGTGGAGGGTGCCCCTGACTGCTGGGGGGTGGGGGTGATGGGAGACATGAGTGGGGACCTGGTGGAGGGTGCCCCTGGATGCTGGGGGGTGGAGGTGCAGGGGGACATGTGTGGGGGCCTGGTGTAGGGTGCCCCGCACTGCTGGGGGGTGGGGGTGGTGGGAGAATTGAGTGTGGGCATGGTGGAGGGTGCCCCTGGATGCTGGGGGGTGGGGGTGCAGGGGTACATGAGTGGGGGCCTGGTGGAGGGTGCCCCTGGATGCTGGGGGGTGGGGGTGCAGGGGGACATGAGTGGGGGCCTGATGGAGGGTGCCCCTGGATGCTGGGGTTTGGGGGTGATGGGAGACATGAGTTGGACATGAGTGGGGGCCTGGTGGAGGGTGCCCTGCACTGCTGGGGGGTGGGGGTGATGGGAGACATGAGTGGGGGCCTGGTGGAGGGTGCCCCTGGATGCTGGGGGGTGGGGGTGTAGGGGGACATGTGTGGGGGCCTGGTGGAGGGTGCCCTGCACTGCTGGGGAGTGGGGGTGGTGGGAGACATGAGTGGGGGCCTGGTGGAGGGTGCCCCTGGATGCTGGGGGTGGGGGTGCAGGGGGACATGAGTGGGGGCCTGGTGGAGGGTGCCCTGCGCTGCTGGGGGGTGGGGGTGCAGGGAGACATGAGTTGGGGCCTGGTGGAAGGTGCCCCTAGATGCTGGGGGGGTGGGGGTGATGGGAGACATGAGTTGGACATGAGTGGGGGCCTGGTGGAGGGTGCCCCTGACTGCTGGGGGGTGGGGGTGATGGGAGACATGAGTTGGAAATGAGTGGGGGCCTGGTGGAGGGTGCCCTGCACTGCTGGGGGGTGGGGGTGATGGGAGACATGAGTGGGGGCCTGGTGGAGGGTGCCCCTGACTGCTGGAGGTGGGGGTGATGGGCGACATGAGTGGGGGCCTGGTGGAGGGTGCCCCTGGATGCTGGGGGTGGGGGTGCAGGGGGACATGTTGGGGGCCTGGTGGAGGGTGCCCTGCACTGCTGGGGGGTGGGGGTGGTGGGAGACATGAGTGTGGGCCTGGTGGAGGGTGCCCCTGGATGCTGGGGGGGGGTGGGGGTGCAGGGGTACATGAGTGGGGGCCTGGTGGAGGGTGCACCTGGATGCTGGGGGGTGGGGGTGCAGGGGGACATGAGTGGGGACTTAGTGGAGGGTGCCCCTGGATGCTGGGGGGTGGGGGTGATGGGAGACATGAGTTGGACATGAGTGGGGGCCTGATGGAGGGTGCCCTGCACTGCTGGGGGGTGGGGGTGATGGGAGACATGAGTGGAGGCCAGGTGGAGGGTGCCCCTGGATGCTGGGGTTTGGGGGTGATGGGAGACATGAGTTGGACATGAGTGGGGGGCTGGTGGAGGGTGCCCTGCACTGCTGGCGGGTGTGGGTGATGGGAGACATGAGTGGGGGCCTGGTGGAGGGTGCCCCTGGATGCTGGGGGGTGGGGGTGCAGGGGGACATGTGTGGGGGCCTGGTGGAGGGTGCCCCTGACTGCTGGGGGGTGGGGGTGCAGGGAGACATGAGTGGGGGGCCTGGTGGAGGGCGCCCCTGGATGCTGGGGGGTGGGGGTGTTGGGAGACATGAGTTGGACAAGAGTGGGGGCCTGATGGAGGGTGCCCTGCACTGCTGGGGGGTGGGGGTGATGGGAGACATGAGTGGAGGCCTGGTGGAGGTTGCCCCTGGATGCTGGGGTTTGGGGGTGATGGGAGACATGAGTTGGACATGAGTGGGTGCCTGGTGGAGGGTGCCCTGCACTGCTGGGGGGTGTGGATGATGGGAGACATGAGTGGGGGCCTGGTGGAGGGTGCCCCTGGATGCTGGGGGGTGGAGGTGCAGGGGGACATGTGTGGGGGCCTGGTGGAGGGTGCCCTGCACTGCTGGGGGATGGGGGTGGTGGGAGACATGAGTGGGGGCCTGGTGGAGGGTGCCCCTGAATGCAGGGGGGTGGGGTTGCAGGGGGACATGAGTGCGGGCCTGGTGGAGGGTGCCCCTGACTGCTGGGGGGTGGGGGTGCAGGGAGACATGAGTGGGGGCCTGGTGGAGGATGCCCCTAGATGCTGGGGGGTGGGGGTGATGGGAGACATGAGTTGGACATGAGTGGGGGCCTGGTGCAGGGTGCCCTGCACTGCTGGGGGTTGGGGGTGATGGGAGACATGAGTGGGGGCCTGGTGGAGGTGCGCCCCTGACTGCTGGCTGGTGGGGGTGGGGGTGATGGGAGACATGCGTGGGGGCCTGGTGGAGGGTGCCCCTAGATGCTGGGGGGTGGGGGTGATGGGAGACATGAGTTGGACATGATTGGGGGCCTGGTGGAGGGTGCCCTGCACTGCTGGGGGATGGGGTGATGGGAGACATGAGTGGGGGCCTGGTGGAGGGTGCCCCTGTATGCTGGGGGGTGGGGGTGTAGGGGGACATGTGTGGGGGCCTGCTGGAGGGTGCCCTGCACTGCTGGTGGGTGGGGGTGGTGGGAGACATGAGTGGGGGCCTGGTGGAGGGTGCCCCTGGATGCTGGGGGGTGGGGTGCAGGGGGACATGAGTGGGGGCCTGGTGGAGGGTGCCCCTGGATGCTGGGGGGTGGGGGTGCAGGGGGACATGAGTGGGGGCCTGGTGGAGGGGGCCCCTAGATGCTGGGGTGTGGGGGTGATGGGAGACATGAGTTGGACATGAGTGGAAGTCTGGTGCAGGGTGCCCTGCACTGCTGGGGGGGTGGGGGTGATGGGAGACATGAGTGGGGGCCTGGTGGAGAGTGCCCCTGACTGCTGGCTGTTGGGGGTGGGGGTGATGGGAGACATGAGTGGGAACCTGGTGGAGGGTGCCCCTGGAATCTGGGGGGTGGGGGGGCAGGGGGACATGAGTGGGGGCCTGGTGGAGGGGGCCCCTGGATGCTGGGGGGTGGGGGTGCAGAGGGAAATGAGTGGGAGCTTGGTGGAGGGTGCCCCTGGATGCTGGGGCGTGGGGGTGCAGGGAGACATCAGTGGGGGCCTGGTGGAGGGTGCCCCTAGATGCTGGAGAGTGGGGGTGATGGGAGACATGTGTTCGAGATGAGTGGGGGCCTGGTGGACGGTGCCCTGCACTGCTGGTGGGTGGGGGTGATGGGAGACATGAGTGGGGGCCTGGTGGAGGGTGCCCCTGACTGGTGGGGGGTGGGGGTGCAGGGAGACATGAGTGGGGGCCTGGTGGAGGGTGCCCCTAGATGCTGGGGGGTGGGGGTGATGGGCGACATGAGTTGGACATGAGTGGGGGCTTGTTGGAGGGTGCCCCTGACTGCTGGGGGGTGGGGGTGCAGGGAGACATGAGTGAGGGCCTGGTGGAGGGTGCCCCTAGATGCTGGGGGGTGGGGGTGATGGAAGACATGAGTTGGACATGGGTGGGGGCCTGGTGGAGGGTGCCCTGCACTGCTGGGGGGTGGGGTGATGGGAGACATGAGTGGGGGCCTGGTGGAGGGTGCCCCTGACTGTTGTGGGGTGGGGGTGATGGGAGACATGAGTGGGGGCCTGGTGGAGGGTGCCCCTGGATTCTGGGGGGTGGGGGTGAAGGGGGTCATGTTGGGGGCCAGGTGGAGGGTGCCCTGCACTGCTGGGGGCGGGGGTGGTGGGAGACATGAGTGTGGGCCTGGTGTAGGGTGCCCCTGGATGCTGGGGGGTGGGGGTGAAGGGGGACATGTTGGGGGCCTGGTGGAGGGTGCCCTGCACTGCTGGGGGCGGGGGTGGTGGGAGACATGAGTGTGGGCCTGGTGTAGGGTGCCCCTGGATGCTGGGGGGTGGGGGTGGGGGTGCAGGGGTACATGAGTGGGGGCCTGGTGGAGGGTGCCCCTGGATGCTGGGGGGTGGGGGTGCAGGGGGACATGAGTGGGGCCCTGGTGGAGGGTGCCCCTGGATGCTGGGGGGTGGGGGTGATGGGAGACATGAGTTGGACATGAGTGGGGGTGTTGGAGGGTGCCCTGCACTGCTGGGGGGTGGGGGCGATGGGAGACATGAGTGGAGGCCTGGTGGAGGGTGCCCCTGGATGCTCTGGTTTGGGGGTGATGGGAGACATGAGTTGGACATGAGTGGGGGCCTGGTGGAGGGTGCCCTGCACTGCTGGGGGGTGTGGGTGATGGGAGACATGAGTGGGGGCCTGGTGGAGGGTGGCCTTGGATGGTGGGGGGTGGGGGTGCAGGGGGACATGTGTGGGGGCCTGGTGGAGAGTGCCCTGCACTGCCGGGGGGTGGGGGTGGTGGGAGACATGAGTGGGGGCCTGGTGGAGGGTGCCCCTGGATGCTGGGGGGTGGGGTTGCAGGGGGACATGAGTGGGGGCCTGGTGGAGGGTGCCCCTGACTGCTCGGGGTGGGGGTGCAGGGAGACATGAGTGGGGGCCTGGTGGAGGGTACCCCTAGATGCTGGGGGGTGGGGGTGATGGGAGACATGAGTTGGACATGAGTGGGGGCCTGGTGCATGGTGCCCTGAACTGCTGGGGGGTGGGGGTGATGGGAGACATGAGTGGGGGCCCGGTGGAGGGTGCCCCCGACTGCTGGGGGGTGGGCGTGGGGATGATGGGAGACATGAGTGGGGGCCTGGTGGAGGGTGCCCCTAGATGCTGGGGGTGGGGGTGATGGGAGACATGAAGTGGACATGAGTGGGGGCCTGGTGGAGGGTGCACTGCACTGCTGGGGGGTGGGGTGATGGGAGACTAGAGTGGGGGCCTGGTGGAGGGTGCCCCTGGATGCTGGGGGGTGGGGGTGCAGGGGGACATGTGTGGGGGCCTGGTGGAGGGTGCCCTGCACTGCTGGGGGGGTGGGGGTGGTGGGAGACATGAGTGGGGGCCTGGTGGAGGGTGCCCCTGGATGCTGGGGGGTGGGAGTGCAGGGGGACATGAGTGGGGCCTTGTGGAGGGTGCCCCTGGATGCTGGGGGGTGGGGGTGCAGGGGGACATGAGTGGGAGCTTGGTGGAGGGTGTCGCTGGATGCTAGGGGGTGGGGGTGCAGGGAGACATCAGAGGGGGCCTGGTGGAGGGTGCCCCTAGATGCTGGAGGGTGGGGGTGATGGGAGACATGAGTTTGAGATGAGTGGGGGCCTGGTGGAGGGTGCCCTGCACTGCTGGTGGGTGGGGGTGATGGGAGACATGAGTGGGGGCCTGGTGGAGGGTGCCCCTGACTGCTGGGGGGTGGGGGTACAGGGAGACATGAGTGGGGGCCTGGTGGAGGGTGCCCTAGATGCTGGGGGCTGGGGGTGATGGGAGACATGAGTGGGGGCCTGGTGGAGGGTGCCCCTGGATGCTGGGGGGTGGGGGTGCAGGGGGATATGTGTGGGGGCCTGGTGGAGGGTGCCCCTGGATGCTGGGGGGTGGGGGTGCAGGGGGACATGAGTGGGGGCCTGATGGAGGGTGCCCCTGGATGCTGGGGTTTGGGGGTGATGGGAGACATGAGTTGGACATGAGTGGGGGCCTGGTGGAGGGTGCCCTGCACTGCTGGGGGGTGGGGGTGATGGGAGACATGAGTGGGGGCCTGGTGGAGGGTGCCCCTGGATGCTGGGGGGTGGGGGTGCAGGGGGACATGTGTGGGGGCCTGGTGGAGGGTGCCCTGCACTGCTGGGGAGTGGGGGTGGTGGGAGACATGAGTGGGGGCCTGGTGGAGGGTGCCCCTGGATGCTGGGGGTGGGGGTGCAGGGGGACATGAGTGGGGGCCTGGTGGAGGGTGCCCTGCGCTGCTGGGGGGTGGGGGTGCAGGGAGACATGAGTTGGGGCCTGGTGGAAGGTGCCCCTAGATGCTGGGGGGGTGGGGGTGATGGGAGACATGAGTTGGACATGAGTGGGGGCCTGGTGGAGGGTGCCCTGCACTGCTGGTGGGTGGGGGGATGGGAGACATGAGTGGGGGCCTGGTGGAGGGTGCCCCTGACTGCTGGGGGGTGGTGGTGCAGGGGGACATGAGTGGGAGCTTGGTGGAGGGTGCCCCTGGATGCTGGGGGTGGGGGTGCAGGGAGACATGAGTGGGGGCCTGGTGGAGGGTGCCCCTAGATGCTGGGGGGGGTGGGGGTGATGGGAGACATGAGTTGGACATGAGTGGGGCCTGGTGGAGGGTGCCCTGCACTTCTGGGGGGTGGGGGTGATGGGAGACATGAGTGGGGGCCTGGTGGAGGGTGCCCCTGACTGCTGGGGGGTGGGGGTGCAGGGAGACATTAGTGGGCGCCTGGTGGAGGGTGGCCCTAGATGCTGGGGGTGGGGGTGATGGGAGACATGAGTTGGACATGAGTGGGGGCCTGGTGGAGGGTGCCCTGCACTGCTGGGGGGTGGGGGTGATGGAAGACATGAGTGGGGGCCTGGTGGAGGGTGCCCCTGACTGCTGGGGGGTGGGGGTGATGGGAGACATGAGTGGGGGCCTGGTGGAGGGTGCCCCTGGATGCTGGGGGGTGGGGGTGCAGGGGGACATGTTGGGGGCCTGGTGGAGGGTGCCCTGCACTGCTGGGGGGTGGGGGTGGTGGGAGACATGAGTGTGGGCCAAGTGGAGGGTGCCCCTGGATGCTGGGGGGGTGGGGGTGCAGGGGTACATGAGTGGGGGCCTGGTGGAGGGTGCCCCTGGATGCTGGGGGGTGGGGGTGCAGGGGGACATGAGTGGGGCCCTCGTGGAGGGTGCCCCTGGATGCTGGGGGGTGGGGGTGATGGGAGACATGAGTTTGAGATGAGTGGGGGCCTGGTGGAGGGTGTCCTGCACTGCTGGTGGGTGGGGGTGATGGGAGACATGAGTGGGGCCTGGTGGAGGGTGCCCCTGACTGCTGGGGGTGGGGGTGCAGGGAGACATGAACGAGGGCCTGGTGGAGGGTGCCCCTAGATGCTGGGGGGTGGGGGTGATGGGAGACATGAGTTGGACATGAGTGGGGGCCTGGTGGATGGTGCCCTGCACTGCTGGGGGGTGGGGGTGCAGGGAGACATAAGTGGGGGCCTGGTGGAGGGTGCCCCTACATGCTGGGGGAGTGAGGGTGATGGGAGACATGGGTTGGACATGAGTGGGGCCTGGTGGAGGGTGCCCTGCACTTCTGGGGGGTGGGGGTGATGGGAGACATGAGTGGGGGCCTGGTGGAGGGTGCCCCTGACTGCTGGGGGGTGGGGGTGCTGGGAGACATGAGTGGGGGCCTGGTGGAGGGTGCCCCTGACTGTTGGGGGGTGGGGGTGATGGGAGACATGAGTGGGGGCCTGGTGGAGGGTGGCCCTAGATGCTGGGGGGTGGGGTGATGGGAGACATGAGTTGGACATGAGTGGGGGCCTGGTGGAGGGTGCCCTGCACTGCTGGGGGGTGGGGGTGATGGGAGAAATGAGTGGGGGCCTGGTGGAGGTTGCCCCTGACTATTGGGGGGTGGGGGTGATGGGAGACATGAGTGGGGGCCTGGTGGAGGGTGCCCCTGGATGCTGGGGGTTGGGGGTGCAGGGGGACATGTTGGGGGCCTGGTGGAGGGTGCCCTGCACTGCTGGGGGGTGGGGGTGGTGGGAGACATGAGTGTGAGCCTGGTGGAGGGTGCCCCTGGATGCTGGGGGGTGGGGGTGCAGGGGTACATGAGTGGGGGCCTGGTGGAGGGTGCCCCTGGATGCTGGGGGGTGGGGGTGCAGGGGGACATCAGTGGGGCCCTCGTGGAGGGTGCCCCTGGATGCTGGGGGGTGGGGGTGATGGGAGACATGAGTTGGACATGAGTGGGGGCCTGATGGAGGGTGCCCTGCACTGCTGGGGGGTGGGGGTGATGGGAGACATGAGTGGAGGCCTGGTGGAGGGTGCCCCTGGATGCTGGGGTTTAGGGGTGATGGGAGACATGAGTCGGACATGAGTGGGGGCCTGGTGAAGGGTGCCCTGCACTGCTGGGGGGTGTGGGTGATGGGAGATATGAGTGGGGGCCTGGTGGAGGCTGCCCCTGGATGCTGGGGTGTGGGGGTGCAGGGGGACATGTGTGGGGGGCCTGGTGGAGAGTGCCCTGCACTGCTGGGGGGTGGGGTGGTGGGAGACATGAGTGGGGGCCTGGTGGAGGGTGCCCCTGGATGCTGGGGGGTGGGGTTGCAGGGGGACATGTGTGGGGGCCTGGTGGAGAGTGTCCTTCACCGCTGGTGGGTGGGGGTGGTGGGAGACATTAGTGGGGGCCTGGTGGTGGGTGCCCCTGACTGCTGGGGGGTTGGGGTGCAGGGAGACATGAGTGGGGGCCTGGTGGAGGGTGCCCCTGACTGCTGGGGGGTGGGGGTGCAGGGAGACATTAGTGGGGGCCTGGTGGAGGGTGCCCCTAGATGCTGGGGGGTGGGGGTGATGGGAGACATGAGTTGGACACGAGTGGGGGCCTGGTGGAGGGTGCCCTGCACTGCTGGGGGGTGGGGGTGATGGGAGACATGATTGGGGGCCTGGTGGAGGGTGCCCCTGACTGCTGTGGGGTGGGGGTGATGGGAGACATGAGTGAGGGCCTGGTGGAGGGTGCCCCTGGATGCTGGGGAGTGGGGGTGCAGGGGGACATGTTGGGGGCCTGGTGGAGGGTGCCCTGCACTGCTGGGGGGTGGGGGTGGTGGGAGACATGAGTGTGGGCCTGGTGGAGGGTGCCCCTGGATGCTGGGGGGTGGGGGTGCAGGGGTACATGAGTGGGGGCCTGGTGGAGGGTGCCCCTGGATGCTGGGGGTGGGGGTGCAGGGGGACATGAGTGGGAGCTTGGTGGAGGGTGCCCCTGGATGCTGGGGGGTGGGGGTGCAGGGAGACATCAGTGGGGGCCTGGTGGAGGGTGCCCCTAGATGCTGGAGGGTGGGGGTGATGGGAGACATGAGTTCGAGATGAGTGGGGGCCACTGCCAGTGGGTGGGGGTGATGGGAGACATGAGTGGGGGGCTGGAGGAGGGTGACCCTGACTGCTGGGGGGTGGGGGTGCAGGGAGACATGAGTGGGGGCCTGTTGGAGGGTGCCCCTAGATGCTGGGCGGTGGGGGTGATGGGAGACATGAGTTGGACATGAGTGGGGGCGTGGTGGAGGGTGCCCTGCACTGCTGGGGGTGGGGGTGATGGGAGACATGTGTGGGGGCCTGGTGGAGGGTGCCCTGCACTGCTGGGGGGTGGGGGGGGGTGGGAGACATGACTGGGGGCCTGGTGGAGGGTGCCCCTGGATGCTGCGGGGTGGGGGTGCAGGGAGACATGAGTGGGGCCTGGTGGAGGGTGCCCCTGACTGCTGGGGGGTGGGGGTGATGGGAGACATGAGTTGGACATGAGTGGGGGCCTGGGGGAGGGTGCCCTGCACTGCTGGGGGGGTGGGGTGATGGGAGACATGAATGGGGGCCTGGTGGAGGGTGCCCCTGACTGCTGGGGGGTGGGGGTGCAGGGAGACATGAGTGGGGACCTGGTGGAGGGTGCCCCTGGATGCTGGGGGGTGGGGGTGCAGGGGGACATGTGTGGGGGCCTGGTGTAGGGTGCCCCGCACTGCTGGGGGGTGGGGGTGGTGGGAGACATGAGTGTGGGCCTGGTGGAGGGTGCCCCTGGATGCTGGGTGGTGGGAGTGCAGGGGTACATGAGTGGGGGCCTGGTGGAGGGTGCCCCTGGATGCTGGGGGGTGGGGGTGCAGGGGGACATGAGTGGGGGCCTGATGGAGGGTGCCCCTAGATGCTGGGGTTTGGGGGTGATGGGAGACATGAGTTGGACATGAGTGGGGGCCTGGTGGAGGGTGCCCTGCACTGCTGGGGGGTGGGGGTGATGGGAGACATGAGTGGGGGCCTGGTGGAGGGTGCCCCGGGATGCTGGGGGTGCAGGGGGACATGTGTGGGGGCCTGGTGGAGGGTGCCCTGCACTGCTGGGGGGTGGGGGTGGTGGGAGACATGAGTGGGGGCCTGGTGGAGGGTGCCCCTGGATGCTGGGGGGTGGGGGTGCAGGGGGACATGAGTGGGGGCCTGGTGGAGGGTGCCCTGTACTGCTGGGGGGTGGGGGTGCAGGGAGACATGGGTTGGGTCCTGGTGGAGGGTGCCCCTAGATGCTGGGGGGGTGGGGGTGATGGGAGACATGAGTTGGACATGAGTGGGGGCCTGGTGGAGGGTGCCCTGCACTGCTGGGGGTGGGGGTGCAGGGAGACATGAGTTGGGGCCTGATGGAGGGTGCCCCTAGATGCTGGAGGGGTGGGGGTGATGGGAGACATGAGTTGGACATGAGTGGGGGCCTGGTGGAGGGTGCCCTGCACTGCTGTGGGGTGTGGGTGATGGGAGACATGAGTTGGAAATGAGTGGGGGCCTGGTGGAGGGTGCCCTGCACTGCTGGGGGGTGGGGGTGATGGGAGACATGAGTGGGGGCCTGGTGGAGGGTGCCCCTGACTGCTGGGGGGTGGGGGTGATGGGCGACATGAGTGGGGGCCTGGTGGAGGGTGCCCCTGGATGCTGGGGGTGGGGGTGCAGGGGGACATGTTGGGGGCCTGGTGGAGGGTGCCCTGCACTGCTGGGGGTTGGGGTGGTGGGAGACATGAGTGTGGGCCTGGTGGAGGGTGCCCCTGGATGCTGGGGGGGTGGGGGTGCAGGGGTACATGAGTGGGGGCCTGGTGGAGGGTGCACCTGGATGCTGGGGGGTGGGGGTGCAGGGGGACATGAGTGGAGGCCTGGTGGAGGGTGCCCCTGGATGCTGGGGGGTGGGGGTGATGGGAAACATGAGTTGGACATGAGTGGGGGCCTGGTGGAGGGTGTCCTGCACTGCTGGGGGGTGGGGGTGATGGGAGACATGAGTGGAGGCCTGGTGGAGGGTGCCCCTGGATGCTGGGGTTTGGGGGTGATGGGAGACATGAGTTGGACATGAGTGGGGGGCTGGTGGAGGGTGCCCTGCACTGCTGGGGGGTGTGGGTGATGGGAGGCATGAGTGGGGGCCTGGTGGAGGGTGCCCCTGGACGCTGGGGGGTGGGGGTGCAGGGGGACATGTGTGGGGGCCTGGTGGAGGGTGCCCCTGACTGCTGGGGGGTGGGGGTGCAGGGAGACATGAGTGGGGGCCTGGTGGAGGGCGCCCCTGGATGCTGGGGGGTGGGGGTGATGGGAGACATGAGTTGGACAAGAGTGGGGGCCTGATGGAGGGTGCCCTGCACTGCTGGGGGGTGGGGGTGATGGGAGACATGAGTGGAGGCCTGGTGGAGGGTGCCCCTGGATGCTGGGGTTTGGGGGTGATGGGAGACATGAGTTGGACATGAGTGGGGCCCTGGTGGAGGGTGCCCTGCACTGCTGGGGGGTGTGGATGATGGGAGACATGAGTGGGGGCCTGGTGGGAGGGTGCCCCTGGATGCTGGGGGGTGGGGGTGCAGGGGGACATGAGTGGGGGCCTGGTGGAGCGTGCCCTGTACTGCTGGGGGGTGGGGGTGCAGGGAGACATGAGTGGGGGCCTGGTGGAGGGTGCCCCTGGATGCTGGGGGTGGGGGTGATGGGAGACATGAGTTGGACATGAGTGGGGGCCTGGTGGAGGGTGCCCTGCACTGCTGGGGGGTGGGGGTGATGGGAGACATGACTGTGGGCCTGGTGGAGGGTGCCCCTGACTGCTGGGGGGTGGGGGTGCAGGGAGACGTGAGTGGAGGCCTGGTGGAGGGTGCCCCTAGATGATGGGGGGTGGGGGTGATGGGAGATATGAGTTGGACATGAGTGGGGGCCTGGGGGGAGGGTGTCCTGCACTGGTGGGGGGTGGGGGTGATGGGAGACATGAGTGGGGGCCTGGTGGAGGGTGCCCCTGACTGCTGGGGGGTGGGGGTGATGGGAGACATGAGTGGGGACCTGGTGGAGGGTGCCCCTGGATGCTGGGGGGTGGAGGTGCAGGGGGACATGTGTGGGGGCCTGGTGTAGGGTGCCCCGCACTGCTGGGGGGTGGGGGTGGTGGGAGACATGAGTGTGGGCATGGTGGAGGGTGCCCCTGGATGCTGGGGGGTGGGGGTGCAGGGGTCCATGAGTGGGGGCCTGGTGGAGGGTGCCCCTGGATGCTGGGGGGTGGGGGTGCAGGGGGACATGAGTGGGGGCCTGATGGAGGGTGCCCCTGGATGCTGGGGTTTGGGGGTGATGGGAGACATGAGTTGGACATGAGTGGGGGCCTGGTGGAGGGTGCCCTGCACTGCTGGGGGGTGGGGGTGATGGGAGACATGAGTGGGGGCCTGGTGGAGGGTGCCCCTGGATGCTGGGGGGTGGGGGTGCAGGGGGACATGTGTGGGGGCCTGGTGGAGGGTGCCCTGCACTGCTGGGGAGTGGGGGTGGTGGGAGACATGAGTGGGGGCCTGGTGGAGGGTGCCCCTGGATGCTGGGGGTGGGGGTGCAGGGGGACATGAGTGGGGGCCTGGTGGAGGTGCCCTGCGCTGCTGGGGGGTGGGGGTGCAGGGAGACATGAGTTGGGGCCTGGTGGAAGGTGCCCCTAGATGCTGGGGGGGTGGGGGTGATGGGAGACATGAGTTGGACATGAGTGGGGGCCTGGTGGAGGGTGCCCCTGACTGCTGGGGGGTGGGGGTGATGGGAGACATGAGTTGGAAATGAGTGGGGGCCTGGTGGAGGGTGCCCTGCACTGCTGGGGTGTGGGGGTGATGGGAGACATGAGTGGGGGCCTGGTGGAGGGTGCCCCTGACTGCTGGAGGTGGGGGTGATGGGCGACATGAGTGGGGGCCTGGTGGAGGGTGCCCCTGGATGCTGGGGGTGGGGGTGCAGGGGGACATGTTGGGGGCCTGGTGGAGGGTGCCCTGCACTGCTGGGGGGTGGGGGTGGTGGGAGACATGAGTGTGGGCCTGGTGGAGGGTGCCCCTGGATGCTGGGGGGGGGGTGGGGGGTGCAGGGGTACATGAGTGGGGGCCTGGTGGAGGGTGCACCTGGATGCTGGGGGGTGGGGGTGCAGGGGGACATGAGTGGGGACTTAGTGGAGGGTGCCCCTGGATGCTGGGGGGTGGGGGTGATGGGAGACATGAGTTGGACATGAGTGGGGGCCTGATGGAGGGTGCCCTGCACTGCTGGGGGGTGGGGGTGATGGGAGACATGAGTGGAGGCCTGGTGGAGGGTGCCCCTGGATGCTGGGGTTTGGGGGTGATGGGAGACATGAGTTGGACATGAGTGGGGGGCTGGTGGTGGGTGCCCTGCACTGCTGGCGGGTGTGGGTGATGGGAGACATGAGTGGGGGCCTGGTGGAGGGTGCCCCTGGATGCTGGGGGGTGGGGGTGCAGGGGGACATGTGTGGGGGCCTGGTGGAGGGTGCCCTGACTGCTGGGGGGTGGGGGTGCAGGGAGACATGAGTGGGGGGCCTGGTGGAGGGCGCCCCTGGATGCTGGGGGGTGGGGGTGTTGGGAGACATGAGTTGGACAAGCGTGGGGGCCTGATGGAGGGTGCCCTGCACTGCTGGGGGGTGGGGGTGATGGGAGACATGAGTGGAGGCCTGGTGGAGGTTGCCCCTGGATGCTGGGGTTTGGGGGTGATGGGAGACATGAGTTGGACATGATTGGGTGCCTGGTGGAGGGTGCCCTGCACTGCTGGGGGGTGTGGATGATGGGAGACATGAGTGGGGGCCTGGTGGAGGGTGCCCCTGGATGCTGGGGGGTGGAGGTGCAGGGGGACATGTGTGGGGCCTGGTGGAGGGTGCCCTGCACTGCTGGGGGATGGGGGTGGTGGGAGACATGAGTGGGGGCCTGGTGGAGGGTGCCCCTGGATGCAGGGGGTGGGGTTGCAGGGGGACATGAGTGGGGGCCTGGTGGAGGGTGCCCCTGACTGCTGGGGGTGGGGGTGCAGGGAGACATGAGTGGGGGCCTGGTGGAGGATGCCCCTAGATGCTGGGGGGTGGGGGTGATGGGAGACATGAGTTGGACATGAGTGGGGGCCTGGTGCAGGGTGCCCTGCACTGCTGGGGGGTGGGGGTGATGGGAGACATGAGTGGGGGCCTGGTGGAGGTGCGCCCCTGACTGCTGGCTGGTGGGGGTGGGGGTGATGGGAGACATGCGTGGGGGCCTGGTGGAGGGTGCCCTAGATGCTGGGGGGTGGGGGTGATGGGAGACATGAGTTGGACATGATTGGGGGCCTGGTGGAGGGTGCCCTGCACTGCTGGGGGATGGGGTGATGGGAGACATGAGTGGGGGCCTGGTGGAGGGTGCCCCTGTATGCTGGGGGGTGGGGGTGTAGGGGGACATGTGTGGGGGCCTGCTGGAGGGTGCCCTGCACTGCTGGTGGGTGGGGGTGGTGGGAGACATGAGTGGGGGCCTGGTGGAGGGTGCCCCTGGATGCTGGGGGGTGGGGTGCAGGGGGACATGAGTGGGGGCCTGGTGGAGGGTGCCCCTGGATGCTGGGGGGTGGGGGTGCAGGGGGACATGAGTGGGGGCCTGGTGGAGGGGGCCCCTAGATGCTGGGG